>NW_028239657.1:0-10000 GCF_047967505.1 Dipteris shenzhenensis | reverse complement strand
GACTATATGGTTATAGTCCCGATTCGGCATACGGGTGTGGGAGAACTACCTCATTACTGAGAATCTCGAATGTGGATAATGTAAATCTTCAAAGATACTATCGGTTTCTACGATATATATTATGAGGAGGTACCTCCCCCTCCCCTGACGTAAGTGAAGTATTATCCCTATTGAAGGGAGGTACATCATCTAGACTATCTTCTATCCTACTGGAAATGGATGAATCTCCCCGGGTGGGATTTGAACCTACGACCAATCGGTTAACAGCCGACCGCTCTACCGCTGAGCTACCGAGGAAAGTGGCAGATGATTCAATCCCATATACTTCCAGAGACTCTTGTTCCTTGAGCCGCCCCTTGATCTGCAAGACGTTAACCACTCGAAGACCCAAAGCTTTCTTCGAGACTTCATGAACCTCGCGTACACCCTAACTCTCATTATAGGAAGAAGCAGTAATGATAGCAATCCCTTTTGCCTTCTCGGATAGAGCCTACGAATCGGGGGGGGGGCTGGTGTGGAAGATCTCGGTCATGGTTGATCTTGGTCGTGATTGATCGCCCCCCCCCCAACCCCAAGATGCATATCGATCGATCACCAATCACTAGTTTCTATTTCTCCTTTTCCGGAAAACATAGTAGAATAGTCACAGGATACTTATAGAGGTATAAGGAATATCTTGGAAAGGAGAAGAAAAAAACTCTTAGGAGACAAGAGAAACGAAGGCAGTTAGCAGTAGAATAATACCAATCATCAATCCGAATGAATAAGAAGATACTCTCCCGCCCATGGAACCCCACGATCCGTATCGATATCAATAATTGCAGGCGGGTGGAGGATCCATAAACTTGAATCCATAAATGGAATGAATGAGTCTACGGGGGGAAAGTATGGATAAGGGGTGAAAAATGAAGAAAAAAGGGGAAAGAGAACGTGAGGGGGAGGGGGGGGGAAGTGGGGGATAGTCGGGATGAAGAAAATGAATCGGAGCTTTGCGAAACGAAAGTAGCAGTTTATGGAAAGGGTGGAATTGGTAAGTCAACAACAAGTTGTAATATATCAATAGCTTTGGCGAGACGCGGAAAACGGGTATTGCAAATTGGATGTGATCCGAAACATGATAGTACTTTCACCCCCACGGGATTCTTGATACCTACCATTATAGACACTTTGCAATCGAAGGATTACCACTATGAAGATGTGTGGCCTGAGGATGTCATTTATAAGGGTTATGGCGGAGTGGATCGTGTTGAAGCAGGGGGACCACCTGCGGGAGCTGGTTGTGGGGGATACGTAGTGGGAGAAACGGTTAAATCATCGAAAGAATCGAATGCTTCTTATGAATATGATACTACTCTATTCGACGTTTTAGGGGACGTAGTCCGTGGAGGTTTTGCCGCTCCATCGAATCATGCGGATTATTGCATTATTATCACGGATAATGGATTCGATGCCCCTTTTGCAGCAAATCGTATTGCTGCGTCGGTTAGGGAGAAGGCACATACCCACCCATTGCGATTAGCAGGTTTGGTGGGGAATCGGACATCTAGGAGAGATCTCATTGATAAACATGTAGAAGCCTGCCCGATGCCTGTGCTGGAAGTGTTGCCTCTCATTGAGGACATTCGGGTCTCGAGGGTGAAGGGGAAAACATTGTTTGAAACGGCTGAATGTCAATCAGATCTCAATTATGTTTGTGATTTCCATCCCAATGTGGCGGATCAGATATTGTCTCGACCAGAAGGGGTTGTGCCAAGGGAAATTCCAGATAGAGAATTATTCAGTCTGCTCTCCGATTTCTATCTGAATCCCGATGGTGGGGGGCAGAGGAATGCCCAGCAAACTCAACAGGATATTCTGCTTGATTTTACGATGATTCGAAACCGAAACTGCAAATTTCTTGTATGTGTACCCTTTCTGAGGAAACCCTTTCACGAAGACTCCCGAAACTCTCACTTTTGAATGTGAAACCGGAAATTATCACACTTCTTGCCCCATTAGTTGTGTGGCTTGGTTATATCAAAAGATCGAAGACAGCTTTTCCCCAGTGGTAGGTACAAAGACTTGTGGTTATTTCTTACAGAACGCTCTTGGAGTTACGATCCTTGCGGAACCTCGTTATGCAATGGCAGAGTCGGAAGAGGGGGACGTCTCGGCCCAATTAAATGATCAAGGGGAATTGGAGAGAATTTGTATCCAAATAAAACGAGATAGAAACCCTAGTGTCATTATTTGGATTGGCACATGTACCACGGAAATAACAAAGACGGACCTAGAAGGCATAGCACCCAAGCTAGAAAACGAACTTGGAGTACCAATTGTAGTTGCGCGGGCCAATGGATCGGATTATGCTTTTACTCAGGGAGAGGATACTGTATCAGCTGCCACGACGCATCGGTGTCCGGAATTTGACATATCTAGACACGAACAGAAACAGGATTTAGTTGGGGGTGTTGACACTGCGACGACGGAAGCGGGGGGGCTAATCCGGAGGGACGGAAATTAAAGAATCATGCTTCAGTTCTTTTTGGATCTCTAACTTCAACTGTAGCTTCTCAACCGAATCCGGAATCGAAACGTCAATCCATTCAGGTATCGGGGTGGTTACCCTCCCAGAGATATACTGAACTTCCATCATTAGGCAAGGGAGTGTATGTTTGCGGCGTGAATCCCTCTCTGAGCCGTACAGCGACGACTCTGATGCGGCGTCGTAAATGCCAGTTAATTGGAGCACCTTTTCCTATTGGTCCTGATGGGACGCGTGCTTGGATAGAAAAGATTTGTTCCGCCTTTAATATGGAACCTCAGGGTTTGAAGGAGAGGGAGGATGAGATATGGAAGAGTCTGAGAGACTATCTTGAGATAGCAGCTGGTAAATCTATATCTTTTACGGGAGATAATCTATCAGAAATTTTTCTATAGCAAGATTCCCAATTCGCTGCGGAATGGTTGTCTACGAAACAGGTATTCCCTACATGGATAAACGATATCAAGCTGCCGAGCCATCTTTCTCACGAGATACTTGCAAAGAGATGGGTACACTCATGCCACGGATCGTGGAAAAACCGGATAATTATAACCAGATACAGCGTATGCATGAATTAAAACCTGATTCAGCAATTACTGGAATGGCTCATGCCAATCCTTTAGAAGCAAGAGGTATTGATACAAAATGGTCTGTCGAGTTCACCTTTGCCCAAATCCATGGATCCACTAATGCGAGGGATGTGCTTGAACTTGTTACTCGTCCCCTACGGCGTAATAATAATCCGGGGCGTCTGGGTTGGAGTAACCTGTCGAAGCAGATGGTAACAAATCACTAAATTATAGAATTATTGGGTGACGGGAAGTGACCATTGAGGGAAATGCATAGAGACGTCTCCAAATTCTTAATCATGGGATTCTGTCTCCTCATGATTAAGAAATCCATCGACTCCTTTCCGAAGGAGTTGCTGTGCTAGCTACGGGAGTGGTACGGAGAGGTTGCCGGCACTCTACGGGAAAAAAAAAAACTGAAAAATATGGGAAGGAAATAATTATGAACGTAGAAAGCGTTCAAATGTCGTTGTATCTACTGCAGGTTTCGCTGCTTACTCGGGTGAAGGTGGCAGGTCCACCTATAATATTCGGACTATATTATGGATTACTAACAACATTACCCGTTGGACCCTCCCAAATACTATCCATAAGAGCTTTTCTTTTGGGAGGGAATCTTAGTGGTACCGTCGCTTTGAGTGGTTTGATTGATGGGATAGCTACTAATATTTCTGTCAATATTCTGTTCACCTCTATATGCATTGATAGTGAAACCACATGTTGTAACTGTCCCAATAGTACCATACATGTTATTTTACTGGTTCCGAACCAAGGATTTACCGGATTATCGAACTCTACGTCCGACCAATTCACTCAGTGACTTTCGAATCGGTAATATATTCTTGGATAGTTTCATTTTCCAGATTTTAAATCCAATTCTTTTACCAAGTCCCGTATTGGCGAGACCAATTCACCTATTTATTTTTCGATATAGCAACAACATAACATTTCTGATTAGTAGTTTCGTGGGTTGGTCACTCGGTCATATGTCATTCAGCTACTTGTCCAGATTACTTCTGGTTCGCGTAGAATATGATTCACCCATACTCTACCTGCTGATGAAACGCGTCATTTACAAAACTTTTAGTATTGTTGTTCTCATTAATGTACTGGTTTATTTGGGTAAGGCTCCAGTACCTCTCTTCACCAAGAATTTTGAAGACGAACTTGTCTTGCTCGATAACAATCTCCGGGAGTTGTCAGATTCGATGCTATGGATTTTCAAGTCGTGGCCCACGTCCTTGTTCGACCCATACAAACCAAATCGTCCTTTACGATATATAGAGAATAGCCGATTCGGCGGCGATAGCTTAGTGAAGAAGCAAGTATCAAATCACTTTTTCAGCAAATGTTTGACTAGTGGAAAACAGCGGTTGGCTCTCACGGCGTTACCCAGTTTGTCGATCTTTGGAGACCAGTTAGGAACCTCGTTAGAGGATTCGGATATGCCACTTCCAGCTCATCATCTGCATGAAGACTGGATTTTGAACCAATTCAGGAAAAACAAGGATTTGAATAATGAGTTAAAGGACCGAATTCGATTCCTAGACACCGAGCCTATCTTCTGGAAAGCGATGGAAAGAAGGACCGGATTGGCTGATAACGGAGGTGAATTACCTAAGATTTATGATCCATTTTTGAATAATTCATGTCGTGCTAGGATTCCAAACTCGGATTCATTCTGGATACTGTCTGATTCATTGGCATCGCAAGCGGTTGACAACAACGAGTATGCCAATGAATTGAATTCCGGTAATAAGATTCGGGATTGGGTGTCTATCAGGTATAAAGAGTTGAGAAGCAATGAGATTCCTCTTCCCCGGGAAGCATTACCTAAAAATGCTTTGCAAATATTTATTTTCATGTTCGAAACACCGGATGATGCCGTGATTGAAGATGTTGTGGGAGAAACAAACTATTCAGTTTCGAAGGGTGATTCCACCCCCGTAACTTGGGATCAAGTCTTCAAATTTTCTTCATCTCCGACAGAGTTAGCTTTATTCTTCACCTATCTCAGAGATGATTGTGGTGCCTTCGATTGGATCCGCTTGCTAGACGTACCTCTAATTGGTGGGGAAAGACTTGACTCTTCAAAACAAAAAATACGTTCGATCCTCGAGATTGAGGAACTGTCGGAGGAATTGGCCCGCAATACTCACTTAATATATGATAATAGGTTCGATGTCGCGGGTGGGTCAACTGATATTCGTAACAGAAAGTTAAAAAATTTAGCAATCAGCGTCGGGAAGACGCGGCTGAAAACACGCAGACTGGTCAAACGTTTTGCAAAAAGCTCTGATTTTCGTCGGAAACCTATAAAAGGCTCTATGCGCTCCAGAAGACGTAAGACACTGGTTTGGGAAGTATTTCAAGATAAGGCACATTCACCTCTCTTCTTTAGATTAATGGAACTACCCACTCCGTTTCGATTTCCTGCCGGAGAATTAACTGGTGTAGATTTTGAGGAATCGGCCGGTGACGCGAGGAGAGAAACTAGTACCCAACCCGAACAGGAACTAATATCTCTTTCATCCTCGAGAGAGGGGGAGCGAGCGAAATCCGACCGCCCAGCTATAGCAGCTAGGTTCGATGTGAGTTCCATCCACACGGGGCGGGGTTTATTATTGGTTATGCAATCGACTCTTCGGAAATATGTGAAACTGCCTGTATTGATAACACTCAAGAATTTCGGTCGTATTTTATTTTTTCAAGCTCCCGAATGGGATGAGGATTGGAGTGAGTGGCGCAAAGAATCCCACATCAAATGCACCTACGACGGCGAGGGATTCTCACACACTCGTTTACCCGGTCGTTGGTTGAAGGAGGGTCTTCAGATAAAGATTTTGTATCCTTTCCGGTTGAAGCCTTGGCGTACTCGCGGGAGGAGGCGCCCAACCATTTTGGAAAATGATATGAATCCCAGGTATCTCAAGACTCGGGAATCGGGGAGAAAAAATAGATTGAGGCGAGGAAAATCTCCATCTAGCTATTTAACAGCTTGGGGATTCCAAACAGATGTACCTTTTGGAACTATTAAGAAAGATCCCTCCTTCTGGAAACCTATCCGGAAGAAATTGATGAGAATTTTGAGACGTAGTCTCGCATTGCGGACTAGGCAAATGCGTCGTCTCTACTCCAAATTGGGTGTATCCGCAAGGTTTCCATTGGGGAAATTGAATTTCCTTCGTAAAATTGAAGGGATTTGGGAGAATTGGAGTGGAACCGATTTTGTTGGGGGAGATATTCCAAATGATACAGGGACCGGGTGGAAAGAGGGGCCGTCACACGGTGAACCAGGTACTGGTGGAATAGATGAAACATCAATTCCCATTGATAATAAATCCCGATACTTTGCGGGTACCGATGATGAACCAGTAAAAGATACCGTTGGTGGATCCAAATCCGAACCCGAATCAGACATGCATGCATTCAGAAATCTGTTAACCGAAGGGGTTGGCGGGGGTGGGCGTAGCACCAAATCACTCCGTTTTAGTAAACCGGGAATAGATGACAGACTAATTAATACAAATCTGACTAGTTCTTTGAGATTCCAAACGAAATTAGTCAATATTCAGGGAATTTATTTGAGATCCCGCATATCGGTCGCAGAATTGTTTGAGAAGTATCTTCTACTAGTAGCGGGATTATTTCGAAGAGTCAATAGAGCTTTTGCTCATTATCTCGACAATTTTGCTAGATTTCGGGTGCAACTGGTGAAAGTGACGAATCAAGTTGGTGGGGTTCATGGGGATGCAAACCACCCAATTCTAGCTATTTCCGGAATTAGGGAGGGAATACCGCGAGTTATCGATAATCAATCTATAGGATTACCGTCTCAGGCGCACATTCACGACATTCTGTGGCATGTAAGCATGAAAAACAACCTGGATTTGGATTCTTTGATGGAAATTGCGGAAGATAGCAAGGATGCGGGGTATCTCGATAACCGGAAGGGATGTAAGGATAATGAGAATCTGGATGATGCTTCGGAAGATTGGAATTATCCGCGCGGTGATCATGGTTGTTATCCGAAAGGGGGAGGGGAAACCCCAGAATTTTTTGATGGCGGTAAACATGACGGGGGAAAGAGCGATTCCGTGGGATGTCCCGATGACAGAACTGGCGGGATTGTACGTGGGTATGGTATCGATGAACATATTAATAATTTTGCTACGATGCGGGGACTTTCCAAACAACTTTGGGAATTGAATGCAAATGATTTGGGGAGTTTGTTAGGCTGTCCCGACAAGTACAACCTGTCATTGGAGTTATGGCAAAAAATTGCACCGAAGAGATGGAGATCGGACATCGAAAATTTATATGGATTCAGAAGCATCGGGGGAAGTTTTCTCGCCGAGCATGAATATGTATTTCGTGATAGACAAAACGATTATTCCATATATACTGAAACCCCTTTCCTCAGAGATCGAGTGAGAAATATCAATAAACGTCGTAAATACAGTTATTTGTTACATAGTTTTATTGATTCCTCACGAGATGTAGATATACAAAAATTTCCGGCGGGGTGGAATGCGGCGATAAGGGAAACTCGTTTAGGGAATCGTATCAGAGAACTTATTGCAGGGAAGGGAATTTCTCATCCACGAATACTTGATCCGGAACGTGAGTTGAATCCGAAATCCGATTTGGTGTTGTGGGTAATTCCGGATCCCGCGGAAGCAAAGGATGTATACGAAACAAGATCGAAATTTGTACCTGGGACTTCTATTTTGTGGGAGAGGGTTCCCGCTACCCCAAATGAAAGATTTCAGAGATTAGGCACGGATTACGGGTTACAGGAAGAAGAGATTGATTCGGATGAAATACTTCTAAGAGAGAGGGGGAGTCACTATTATATTTTTCAATGGAAATGGGAATCCGAAGCATTAGAAAGAGAATTATAAAGACTGAGGGATTTGATATCTCTCATCAACGTATTAGAAAATGAGCAGGATCTTACTTCCTTCTGTGTCAATATGGGTATAGATTGCGATTTGTTGAATCTTTTTCTCAACGAAGAGAAACGCGAGATTCTAGATGATTTGTTTGTTATTTCAGCCCATCGTTTACCGCGAATATTCGATGATTAGATTCTCATGTATAAAATGGTTAGTATCCCACTGAAATTTCGAAACAGATTCAAAAGAAGATTGAATAGAAATATATTTGGCGGGTGCATGCTGCGTTTGTCACTCATCAATGGGGAGAGGAATAGGAATCGCTCCTATCTCCATAACATCGAAGATCTCCTGCTTCCGAGACATCGTCGCAAATCGCGATTTCTCAGATCCCTATTGATTTTGAGCTCCGTGAAATCCGAAAGGGACCCTTTGGGCTACCCTTCTGGAGTGGAATGGATGAACAAGAGTGAAGAGTCTAGCGACCTGAGTGGGACTCAGAAAATCAAACGTTTCCTTTGGCCCAGTTATCGCTTAGAAGAATTAGCTTGTATGAACAGATTCCGCTTCGACACAAATAATGGAAGTCGATTTGCCACGCCCAGAATACGCATGTATCCCATTATTTGAGACGGGGGGGAGAATACGTAGATTCGACAATTTGCTCGACTAATATTACTAACATCTTGGTAATCTCAATCAAGTGTGTGATAGAAGGAGGGGCAGATACCTACCTTACTTATCAGATGCGGAGCTGTAACTACTCGTTGGTGGGAAACAAATTCCCACCGATAACCGAATCTATTGAGTGACGATTTCCCCGATTATAGGAGTATTCATCTCCCTCGCTCGGACCAATACTACCCGAATTAGTAGGCAAATCCTATACAATGAATTCGATAAACAATTATTATTACTACTATTACGGATAAGGCTATATCTACCAATTCGACGTTGATTTGTGAGAAAGGGGATACAGGGTCTGCTGAGTCTCAAATATGCTACTTGACCGATCAAGTCTCGAAACTCACTTCTCATTTGAAATCACATTCCAAGGATTACTCCTCTCAGAGGGGTTTGTGGAAATTATTGGGAAGACGCAAGCGTCTCTTAATTCATTCATCCAAAAAGGATCCGACTTTATACGATAACATAATAAGCAACTTGGGTATTCGGAGATTGAAGAGACGCCGATTCCAATTTATAGAAATCCAGTTCTACCGAAGCTAGGGTCTGCAAAAATTACCAGGAACATAATTCATGGGTATACCTCCTACGAAAGTGGATCCAGTTATAGTGAGTATGGGTCCCCACCACCCGTCGATGCACGGTGTCCTTCGACTTATTGTTACTCCAGACGGTGAAAATGTCGTTGGTTGTGAACCAATACTTGGCTATTTACATAGAGGGATGGAAAAAATTGCTGAAAACCGGACGATTCTGCAGTATCTTCCCCACGTGACGAGATGGGATTATTTAGCCACCATGTTTACCGAGGCAATAACAGTGAATGCGCCGGAGAAGTTGGCAAATATTCAAATACCGAGAAGAGCTAGTTACATACGAGTTATTATGCTCGAGCTAAGTCGAATAGCTCCCCACCCGTCATGGCTCGGACCTTTTCTGGCGGATGTCGGTGCACAAACCCCTTTTTTCTACACATTTCGAGAAAGGGAAATGATTTATGATTTACTTGAGTCTGCTACGGGTATGTGAATGACGCATAATTATTTCCGCGTCGGGGGAGTAGCGGTAGATTCACCATATGGGTGGCTAGATAAATGTTTGGATTCCTGCCACTATTGCCTCTCAAAAGTCGATGAATATGAACGACTTATCACAAATAATCCTATATTTCTGAAACGAGTGGAGGGGATAGGTGTCACTGGTAGGGAAGAAGCTATAGATCGGGGCTTATCCGGACCCATGTTGCGAGCCTCGGGGATTCAATGGGATCTTCGCAAGGTGGATCACTACGAATGTTATGACGAATCGGATTGGCGGATCCA
>NW_028239656.1:47500-52883 GCF_047967505.1 Dipteris shenzhenensis | reverse complement strand
GCTCCCCCTCTCTCGAGGATGAAAGAGATATTAGTTCCTGTTCGGGTTGGGTACTAGTTTCTCTCCTCGCGTCACCGGCCGATTCCTCAAAATCTACACCAGTTAATTCTCCGGCAGGAAATCGAAACGGAGTGGGTAGTTCCATTAATCTAAAGAAGAGAGGTGAATGTGCCTTATCTTGAAATACTTCCCAAACCAGTGTCTTACGTCTTCTGGAGCGCATAGAGCCTTTTATAGGTTTCCGACGAAAATCAGAGCTTTTTGCAAAACGTTTGACCAGTCTGCGTGTTTTCAGCCGCGTCTTCCCGACGCTGATTGCTAAATTTTTTAACTTTCTGTTACGAATATCAGTTGACCCACCCGCGACATCGAACCTATTATCATATATTAAGTGAGTATTGCGGGCCAATTCCTCCGACAGTTCCTCAATCTCGAGGATCGAACGTATTTTTTGTTTTGAAGAGTCAAGTCTTTCCCCACCAATTAGAGGTACGTCTAGCAAGCGGATCCAATCGAAGGCACCACAATCATCTCTGAGATAGGTGAAGAATAAAGCTAACTCTGTCGGAGATGAAGAAAATTTGAAGACTTGATCCCAAGTTACGGGGGTGGAATCACCCTTCGAAACTGAATAGTTTGTTTCTCCCACAACATCTTCAATCACGGCATCATCCGGTGTTTCGAACATGAAAATAAATATTTGCAAAGCATTTTTAGGTAATGCTTCCCGGGGAAGAGGAATCTCATTGCTTCTCAACTCTTTATACCTGATAGACACCCAATCCCGAATCTTATTACCGGAATTCAATTCATTGGCATACTCGTTGTTGTCAACCGCTTGCGATGCCAATGAATCAGACAGTATCCAGAATGAATCCGAGTTTGGAATCCTAGCACGACATGAATTATTCAAAAATGGATCATAAATCTTAGGTAATTCACCTCCGTTATCAGCCAATCCGGTCCTTCTTTCCATCGCTTTCCAGAAGATAGGCTCGGTGTCTAGGAATCGAATTCGGTCCTTTAACTCATTATTCAAATCCTTGTTTTTCCTGAATTGGTTCAAAATCCAGTCTTCATGCAGATGATGAGCTGGAAGTGGCATATCCGAATCCTCTAACGAGGTTCCTAACTGGTCTCCAAAGATCGACAAACTGGGTAACGCCGTGAGAGCCAACCGCTGTTTTCCACTAGTCAAACATTTGCTGAAAAAGTGATTTGATACTTGCTTCTTCACTAAGCTATCGCCGCCGAATCGGCTATTCTCTATATATCGTAAAGGACGATTTGGTTTGTATGGGTCGAACAAGGACGTGGGCCACGACTTGAAAATCCATAGCATCGAATCTGACAACTCCCGGAGATTGTTATCGAGCAAGACAAGTTCGTCTTCAAAATTCTTGGTGAAGAGAGGTACTGGAGCCTTACCCAAATAAACCAGTACATTAATGAGAACAACAATACTAAAAGTTTTGTAAATGACGCGTTTCATCAGCAGGTAGAGTATGGGTGAATCATATTCTACGCGAACCAGAAGTAATCTGGACAAGTAGCTGAATGACATATGACCGAGTGACCAACCCACGAAACTACTAATCAGAAATGTTATGTTGTTGCTATATCGAAAAATAAATAGGTGAATTGGTCTCGCCAATACGGGACTTGGTAAAAGAATTGGATTTAAAATCTGGAAAATGAAACTATCCAAGAATATATTACCGATTCGAAAGTCACTGAGTGAATTGGTCGGACGTAGAGTTCGATAATCCGGTAAATCCTTGGTTCGGAACCAGTAAAATAACATGTATGGTACTATTGGGACAGTTACAACATGTGGTTTCACTATCAATGCATATAGAGGTGAACAGAATATTGACAGAAATATTAGTAGCTATCCCATCATCAAACCACTCAAAGCGACGGTACCACTAAGATTCCCTCCCAAAAGAAAAGCTCTTATGGATAGTATTTGGGAGGGTCCAACGGGTAATGTTGTTAGTAATCCATAATATAGTCCGAATATTATAGGTGGACCTGCCACCTTCACCCGAGTAAGCAGCGAAACCTGCAGTAGATACAACGACATTTGAACGCTTTCTACGTTCATAATTATTTCCTTCCCATATTTTTCAGTTTTTTTTTTTTCCCGTAGAGTGCCGGCAACCTCTCCGTACCACTCCCGTAGCTAGCACAGCAACTCCTTCGGAAAGGAGTCGATGGATTTCTTAATCATGAGGAGACAGAATCCCATGATTAAGAATTTGGAGACGTCTCTATGCATTTCCCTCAATGGTCACTTCCCGTCACCCAATAATTCTATAATTTAGTGATTTGTTACCATCTGCTTCGACAGGTTACTCCAACCCAGACGCCCCGGATTATTATTACGCCGTAGGGGACGAGTAACAAGTTCAAGCACATCCCTCGCATTAGTGGATCCATGGATTTGGGCAAAGGTGAACTCGACAGACCATTTTGTATCAATACCTCTTGCTTCTAAAGGATTGGCATGAGCCATTCCAGTAATTGCTGAATCAGGTTTTAATTCATGCATACGCTGTATCTGGTTATAATTATCCGGTTTTTCCACGATCCGTGGCATGAGTGTACCCATCTCTTTGCAAGTATCTCGTGAGAAAGATGGCTCGGCAGCTTGATATCGTTTATCCATGTAGGGAATACCTGTTTCGTAGACAACCATTCCGCAGCGAATTGGGAATCTTGCTATAGAAATTTCTGATAGATTATCTCCCGTAAAAGATATAGATTTACCAGCTGCTATCTCAAGATAGTCTCTCAGACTCTTCCATATCTCATCCTCCCTCTCCTTCAAACCCTGAGGTTCCATATTAAAGGCGGAACAAATCTTTTCTATCCAAGCACGCGTCCCATCAGGACCAATAGGAAAAGGTGCTCCAATTAACTGGCATTTACGACGCCGCATCAGAGTCGTCGCTGTACGGCTCAGAGAGGGATTCACGCCGCAAACATACACTCCCTTGCCTAATGATGGAAGTTCAGTATATCTCTGGGAGGGTAACCACCCCGATACCTGAATGGATTGACGTTTCGATTCCGGATTCGGTTGAGAAGCTACAGTTGAAGTTAGAGATCCAAAAAGAACTGAAGCATGATTCTTTAATTTCCGTCCCTCCGGATTAGCCCCCCCCGCTTCCGTCGTCGCAGTGTCAACACCCCCAACTAAATCCTGTTTCTGTTCGTGTCTAGATATGTCAAATTCCGGACACCGATGCGTCGTGGCAGCTGATACAGTATCCTCTCCCTGAGTAAAAGCATAATCCGATCCATTGGCCCGCGCAACTACAATTGGTACTCCAAGTTCGTTTTCTAGCTTGGGTGCTATGCCTTCTAGGTCCGTCTTTGTTATTTCCGTGGTACATGTGCCAATCCAAATAATGACACTAGGGTTTCTATCTCGTTTTATTTGGATACAAATTCTCTCCAATTCCCCTTGATCATTTAATTGGGCCGAGACGTCCCCCTCTTCCGACTCTGCCATTGCATAACGAGGTTCCGCAAGGATCGTAACTCCAAGAGCGTTCTGTAAGAAATAACCACAAGTCTTTGTACCTACCACTGGGGAAAAGCTGTCTTCGATCTTTTGATATAACCAAGCCACACAACTAATGGGGCAAGAAGTGTGATAATTTCCGGTTTCACATTCAAAAGTGAGAGTTTCGGGAGTCTTCGTGAAAGGGTTTCCTCAGAAAGGGTACACATACAAGAAATTTGCAGTTTCGGTTTCGAATCATCGTAAAATCAAGCAGAATATCCTGTTGAGTTTGCTGGGCATTCCTCTGCCCCCCACCATCGGGATTCAGATAGAAATCGGAGAGCAGACTGAATAATTCTCTATCTGGAATTTCCCTTGGCACAACCCCTTCTGGTCGAGACAATATCTGATCCGCCACATTGGGATGGAAATCACAAACATAATTGAGATCTGATTGACATTCAGCCGTTTCAAACAATGTTTTCCCCTTCACCCTCGAGACCCGAATGTCCTCAATGAGAGGCAACACTTCCAGCACAGGCATCGGGCAGGCTTCTACATGTTTATCAATGAGATCTCTCCTAGATGTCCGATTCCCCACCAAACCTGCTAATCGCAATGGGTGGGTATGTGCCTTCTCCCTAACCGACGCAGCAATACGATTTGCTGCAAAAGGGGCATCGAATCCATTATCCGTGATAATAATGCAATAATCCGCATGATTCGATGGAGCGGCAAAACCTCCACGGACTACGTCCCCTAAAACGTCGAATAGAGTAGTATCATATTCATAAGAAGCATTCGATTCTTTCGATGATTTAACCGTTTCTCCCACTACGTATCCCCCACAACCAGCTCCCGCAGGTGGTCCCCCTGCTTCAACACGATCCACTCCGCCATAACCCTTATAAATGACATCCTCAGGCCACACATCTTCATAGTGGTAATCCTTCGATTGCAAAGTGTCTATAATGGTAGGTATCAAGAATCCCGTGGGGGTGAAAGTACTATCATGTTTCGGATCACATCCAATTTGCAATACCCGTTTTCCGCGTCTCGCCAAAGCTATTGATATATTACAACTTGTTGTTGACTTACCAATTCCACCCTTTCCATAAACTGCTACTTTCGTTTCGCAAAGCTCCGATTCATTTTCTTCATCCCGACTATCCCCCACTTCCCCCCCCCTCCCCCTCACGTTCTCTTTCCCCTTTTTTCTTCATTTTTCACCCCTTATCCATACTTTCCCCCGTAGACTCATTCATTCCATTTATGGATTCAAGTTTATGGATCCTCCACCCGCCTGCAATTATTGATATCGATACGGATCGTGGGGTTCCATGGGCGGGAGAGTATCTTCTTATTCATTCGGATTGATGATTGGTATTATTCTACTGCTAACTGCCTTCGTTTCTCTTGTCTCCTAAGAGTTTTTTTCTTCTCCTTTCCAAGATATTCCTTATACCTCTATAAGTATCCTGTGACTATTCTACTATGTTTTCCGGAAAAGGAGAAATAGAAACTAGTGATTGGTGATCGATCGATATGCATCTTGGGGTTGGGGGGGGGGCGATCAATCACGACCAAGATCAACCATGACCGAGATCTTCCACACCAGCCCCCCCCCGATTCGTAGGCTCTATCCGAGAAGGCAAAAGGGATTGCTATCATTACTGCTTCTTCCTATAATGAGAGTTAGGGTGTACGCGAGGTTCATGAAGTCTCGAAGAAAGCTTTGGGTCTTCGAGTGGTTAACGTCTTGCAGATCAAGGGGCGGCTCAAGGAACAAGAGTCTCTGGAAGTATATGGGATTGAATCATCTGCCACTTTCCTCGGTAGCTCAGCGGTAGAGCGGTCGGCTGTTAACCG
>NW_028239656.1:0-37500 GCF_047967505.1 Dipteris shenzhenensis | reverse complement strand
ATATCTCCCTCTTCCACCTTTATCTATTAATTCACTCTATCATATTGGAACGAATATCATTAGCACTAGCAATTCGGGTGGTTCTAGAGAGTAGAAGGATTTTTCACAGATCACTTGTAGATTCTATTTCTTCTTCCACATCAGAGAATAATTCTCCCAAGTCTATATCGGTAGTATCGAAGCAGGAAATAGATACTACGGTGAATACCTATTTACTTCTGGGGAAGTTGAAGTAGGAACAGAATCTCCTTCTCCTTACTACTTCTTAAGAATATTAATGACACTGAAGTAAGTAGACTAGCGAATCGATTTGGGGGATAGGGAGGAGGTAGAGGCAAACACACAGGAGGGAGTTGAAAATGAAAGAATGGAATATCAAAATTATTTTGTGAATCCTCTTGTATCGGGTAACAACCGAAAGGTATTTCGTACTTCTATTCTTAGTATTAATTGAATGACGAGGAGCCGTATGAGGTGAGAATCTCACGTACGGTTCTGTAGAGTGACACTGAAACTGACTCATCTGTCAACTATTCCACAACTACACCAAAAAAACCTAACTCTGCCCTACGGAAAGTCGCCAGAGTTCGATTAACCTCCAAGTTCGAGATAACGGCTTACATACCAGGTATTGGCCATAATTTGCAAGAACATTCCGTGGTCCTTGTGAGAGGCGGGAGGGTGAAGGACCTACCTGGTGTAAGATATCATATCGTTAGAGGAACTTTAGATGCTGTAGGAGTAAAGGATCGTAAGAAGGGGCGTTCCAGTGCGTTGCAGAACATTGTCGTAACTTGTATCATCGCAATGATTCCGTATCGGTTGTTCTGATATGTCAAATGCATAGCCGACCCGATAGTGGGAATGTTGCCAGGGGACCGAAGCCTGCTATTACGGAGATTGATTATTATCTTATTCGTGTGAAACAACTCGGTGTCCAGGGTATTGCATTCCAGTAAGTTGAGTCTTACCCGGACTCCCATTTATTTGGAAAATCTTCGAATGTCTTCTCTCTCTCAGAACGAGTTCGGACTACGATTATGGAGATTCAGTGGAGGTTTTGTGAACATTTGGTAATTGGATCAATAAACCCACGGACATTCTTGGTGAGATAAATGAAATACGGGATTTCCCTTCTCCTATTCGTGGGATGATGAAGAGGAAACGGATACTCAATGCCTAATGAGTAAATATGATTCATTGAAGTAACCCGAACTTACTTCAAGACTTTCTATTCAATCATATGGAAAGCTGCATTCGATGAAAGTCGCACGTGCAGTTTGGGGGGAGATCCTCGACTAACCGGCGGATCCACCCTACAATATGGAGTGAAAAAGCCCAAATAAGATTCTAAGATACAGTCGAGATAGAATCGGAATCCGACATATCTGTAAACTCATGTTACACCGGAGCAATGTAGCGAACAAAAAGAAAAATATAGAATCGGATCCGATTTATCGTAATCGATTAGTAAACATGTTGGTTGATCGTATTCTTAAAGATGGCAAGAAATCATTGGCTTATCAGATTCTCTATCAGGCTATGAAGCGGATTAAGGAAAAGACGAATAAGAATCCACTGTCTGTCCCGCGACAAGCAATACGTAGGGTAACTCCCGATATAGTAACAGAATCCAAACGTGTAGGTGGATCGACTTATCGAGTCCCCGTTGAAGTAGTACCTGCAGAAGGAAGAGCTTTGGCTATCCGATGGTTATTGATCGCGTGTCGAAAACGTTCAGGTCGAAGTATGGCTTTAAGATCAAGTGATGAATTAATGGATGCTGCCAGAAATTCTGGTAGTGCTGTACGGAAGAAGGAGGAGACTCACAAGGTGGCAGAAGCTAATAAGGCTTTTGCCCATTTCCGTTAGTTCCGGGTTCGTTTCAATCCACAACCTCTTATTGGTGGATTGAAACCTTCTACTCCGGAGCGCAGGGTATTAGGAATCAAGATACGCCAGAAGCATATGGATAAGCAGAAATTAAATAATGGGAGAAAGAATATCCAAGTCATAGGGGAAATTTTGTCACTGGTATAGTACCTCATGAAAAAGAGAAAGACTAGTGTCGAATCGTAAAGTCCATAACATCATCGACATGATCAACATGATCGACATGACCAAAGTGATCGACGCAATCGACGCAATCAACATGATCGACATGATCGACATGACTAGAATGATCGACACAATCGACACAATCGACATGATCGACATGATTGGCACTGCCCGCATCCCCGCGACTCCCACCATTCTCAACTATCTCCGCCTGGGGCGGACTACTCACCTCGGGGGGGGGGGGGATGTCAGGCAACGCCAGCAGATATTTATCCTGTATGTCCCTCACCTCGAATCGATGATTGAGTCGTAGTACATCTAAGGCAAAGCTGGCATCTCCCATGATGTACTCGAGGAGCCGAACTAACGTTGACTTTCCCGTGGTTTATGATAATAAAAGGGAAATGCGTCTGAAAAGAGAGTCAAGGTTTGAAGAAGTATCGTGCGAAAACAAAGGGAAGTCTTCCCGTTTCTTCGGATATTCAATCAATATTAGATTAGTTGACACAGGTGGGATTCTGTGATATACTATGGATCAACAGGCTCATCAGCTTGGGTAATCACCAATCGTTTCGAAAACCAAAAATTACCACGACCGCAACTTTAGAAAGACGCGAAAGCGCAAGCCTATGGGGTCGCTTCTGCGACTGGATCACCAGCACTGAAAACCGTCTTTACATCGGATGGTTCGGTGTCTTAATGATTCCCACCTTATTAACCGCAACCTCTGTATTCATCATTGCTTTCATCGCAGCTCCCCCTGTAGATATCGATGGTATTCGTGAGCCTGTCTCCGGTTCTTTGCTATACGGAAACAACATTATCTCCGGTGCTATCATTCCTACTTCTGCAGCTATCGGTTTACACTTCTACCCAATCTGGGAAGCAGCTTCCGTTGATGAATGGCTATACAATGGTGGTCCTTACGAACTGATCGTTCTTCACTTCCTACTTGGTGTAGCTTGCTACATGGGTCGTGAGTGGGAACTTAGTTTCCGTTTAGGCATGCGTCCTTGGATTGCTGTTGCGTACTCAGCTCCCGTTGCAGCTGCTACCGCTGTGTTCCTGATCTACCCAATCGGTCAAGGAAGTTTCTCTGACGGTATGCCCCTAGGAATTTCTGGTACTTTCAACTTCATGATCGTTTTCCAGGCTGAGCACAACATCCTTATGCATCCCTTCCACATGTTGGGTGTAGCTGGCGTATTCGGCGGCTCTCTATTCAGTGCTATGCATGGTTCTTTGGTAACTTCTAGTTTGATCAGAGAAACTACTGAGAATGAGTCTGCTAATGCAGGTTACAAGTTCGGTCAAGAGGAAGAGACCTACAACATCGTAGCTGCTCACGGTTATTTTGGCCGTTTGATCTTCCAATATGCCAGCTTTAACAATTCTCGCTCTCTGCACTTCTTCTTAGCCGCTTGGCCCGTAGTAGGCATCTGGTTTACTGCCTTGGGTATCAGCACCATGGCATTCAACTTGAATGGTTTTAACTTCAACCAATCCGTGGTTGATAGCCAAGGTCGTGTTATTAACACCTGGGCTGATATCATCAACCGTGCTAACCTAGGTATGGAAGTTATGCATGAACGTAACGCTCATAATTTCCCTCTAGACTTAGCTTCTGTTGAAGCTCCTTCTGTAAACGGATAATACCTGTCTGGTCGTGCAGCATCACTAAATACCAAACCTCGCATAAGGTTTGGTATTTAATGGAGATTCGTCCGATGGAATGAATAGAAATAATAGTAATATCTCGCCATAATCTTACAATTATCAGTTTCCAATCTTGGATTCTGGGGAATCTTTGAAACACCCTTCTAGGATTACAGAGAATGGGAATCAAAGATATTCTCATTCTGATTAGCGGAACGCTTGTAGTCCCGTACCCACTGGAATAGATTGAGAATACATTTTTCACCTAACATATTTTTTCTTGTATTAATATATAGACGAATAATACGTACGCGCATCGAATGAATGACCCTAGTAGATCTTGTTCTCTCCCAGTTAAGAAAGCTGAATAGGGAAAGTAGGGGGCGGACGTAGCCAAGTGGATCAAGGCAATGGATTGTGGATCCATCACGCGCGGGTTCAATCCCCGTCGTTCGCCCATCAGGTTGGAGAACTCGTCTTTATCACTCGGAATAAAATAAGTTGATGAGGAGATAGATAAGACATAGATAGGTTTCTTCAACAATTCGAGATTCCCGAGACAGCTTCAGGTAGGTACGAATACACCCACAAATCACCACATCGAAAGTACTCACTCCATTGGGCCTTGAATCTTTCGATATTATCTATATAATGGAATGTGAGAGGTGGGTAGTATCTACCACATATAGATAAAGTGAAGAGAGATCATGAGGTAAGAGAAGTGGGAGAAGAAAAAGTAAGAAGTCCAGATTTATTCTCTGAAGTTCCGAAGTTAGCAGAAACCGATGGATTCCACTACTCATTTGAATCATTGAAAAATCAAGATCTAGGGGAATTTCTAATTGGTCTATTCTCCAGTTATGAACCCTCCATCAAATTATTTGACTTATGAATTCTGAGTTCAATCTTTTTACGGAATCTGCGCGATTCAATGAAGCGGGGTAATAGCGTGACTCCGGGAATCCTGATGTTACTAACAATACCAATTCCTATGCATCGTTCAGGTGAGAGAAATTTGATCGAAGGAGGTTCTATAGATCTAGCGAAACTAATTAATAGAACTGGTGGAGTAGTAAAAAAACCAGCAACAAATTCTGTTGAATCCTTCTATCCTCTTTCTCTATCAATAAGATGCTCACCTGCTGAAAAGGATAGAAAGGGAAAGACACGTAATTCTTACTATTCGGATTCAAACGGAAATATTTCCACAACTTCGACGAGGGAAGAACCGCAAGTTCCCATATATAGTGCGATGGATCCTTCGGTTTCAGATGGATGGAGGGTCCGGCTGATGAGGGATCCACTCCCCATCAAGAATATATCCAGAGATGTGACTGAGAGGATTGAAAAATCACTGGGGGATAAGAATCTAGAAGATTCAAATGAGTTTTTTGAATTCTATATAAATGTGATACTTCGTAAGGATGACTGTTACTAAAATGATTCTGATTCGTTACTTCTCCGGAAAATCCATGACAAGCAAAGGGTTAATTGGCTACAAACAGCAACATTAAGAAGCGATTCCTTCATTCCCGTAATATCGGACTTTTGGGACAAAATGTTACTCGAATCCAGGGATTCAGTAGATCGGCAGGGAGATGAATCACCGTTCTATTCCGAGCGGAAGGGTCTCTCCAATTTGTCTCTATTTCCACCCCATAAGAATACAATGTCATCTCGTGATGGTGTATCCCTATCCTATAGCGATATAAGAGATTGGTTAAATTCCATTGACGAGGGGAGTTGGACACTATTCCGGGATTACGCCGATTTTTATATGTGGCATTCCTGTCACCAAAGTCCTTCTCCATGGAATAAGGATGAGCGCGAATTGAATCTAACGAGATCTCTCTTAGAAAAGAGATTTATCGAACTTGATTATCTATCGGATAATCAATTACTCACTGAGGTACCAAGTATATTACTAGAAATTTCCTGTGGTTTCTCGAAGTATGTCTCCTCACAAATAGAGACATCTAGAGAATTGGAGGCTTTTCATAGCAACTCAAGGGATGAGTCTGATTCCAGAAATCAGAAGGTTGGGAAGGAGATACCTATCGAAGATACTTGTTTATCTAGTTGAAGTGAGGAGAGAAATCCAGAATATGATTCAATGAAAAGATCTGGAAATGGCTTTGTAGGCAGTTACTCTCCGGAGGAAAGAGCAATATCCACTGATGATTCTCCAGAGGCGGTGAGTCACGGCTTTTCAACAGAATCATCTATACATGAACTAGGTATGGGTCCCACCGCCGATGGAACTCCTATTAAGACATATTTGGCAGAAGAATGATATAAGAATTCCGTGTCTTTCGGTATCGGAAGAATATCTCATTTATGGAAAGTAGAGAGAGATTGTCGGCATTTTACACTCGACTCTCCTTTATTGTTGGGAGATCCTTTCTCCCCTTCTGTAGCGGGAATAGCAGAAAATGATTCCAATAAATGTATTGATTCTTCCTAGAATCGTAAGTGGTTCTTCCAATTATTGGGGTTAGATTCCCACGGAAATGAGGGGGAATTTTCTATTCTACACGCCTATTCACAACTAATAAATGAATCAAGAAACCGACTGACTGGATTTCTTTTAAGAGTTAAAAAATCGAATTTGATTTCCAGTAAGGTAAGAATTGGTAGTAGTAGCGAGGAACCTAGGAAAGCCTTTCTATCGAGAGGAGATCTATCATTTGGTGGAATACTTGACGAGGAATCAGAGATGCAAAATGGCGCATACTTCGATCTTGATAAGATTATTTCAAACCGTTTAGAGATCCTTTTCGATGTACCTGTAGAAAGAACTGATGGAAGTGAAAATCCTACTTTTTCAGATGAATCGGGAGAGGGAGGTAACATATCTTCAACATACTCTCTAGTTAGGGTATATGAACGAAATAGGTTAATATCTCTCTACTCAGTATACACGCTCTTTTCGCGTGACTATTTCTGTACATTAGCTAGTGAATATCTATCCAGAATCAACTATCAATTGGGTAGCCGGGAGGGGGGCGAGGGATCTACTGGTGTAACAAGAATTGCAATTGAATAGAGATTATTGGAATGGAGGGGTAACATAGAGCGTTTGTTGCATGAATGTATTATTTCCCCAATTGATGAATATCCAGATGTTCGGTCAAATGTGCACAGGTGGCTTGATACAATCAGAGACTTGTCTTTTTCCCCTTCCAAGAGAGTATTCGCAGAAATAAGATCCGACTTAGGTAGATCAATCTATGATCTGTCGATATTAGCACTAAATAATATTGGTATCACTATTCGTAGTACGGCTGGGAGGAACAACAAGTATCCCAAGGAATTTACCAATATATCATCTATTTACCGAATCATTATTCCCAAGTATATTAGTGAAGAAGCTTCGACAGATGGGATTGATTATCTTGTCTATAAATTGAACAATATAGATTATCCACTGCTTGATTTCCTTCTGAGTTCACTCAACCTCGATGAGAAGATATCCTTTCTCAAGAGAATCTTCGGTAGAAAAGATAGTTTCTTCATCGAGTCCGGATTGTTAATGGATGAAGAATCGGTAGGCTCCTCAATCTTCCTAAAACCCGCAGTTAATCCATTTCTTGTTGAATCATCCTGTATCGAATGTATTGGAACAAAACTCCCGAATGGTGCTTATTCCGCTACGGGAAGGCAGGATTGGGATCTGTTTCTGGATAATTTGAATTATGGGAAAGGTTCGAATAGGAATATTGGGAGTATTTCGGGATCCATTTCCGATGAAGTAGATACACCAAACTTTATAGATTACTCGCATTTACCCGTATTGAACTGTGCCGGAAGGGATTTTATCTCAATAATCAGAAGAAGGGATTCGTTGGTTGGAGGATACAGCAGTAGTTACTCTGACATCTTAGAGAATTCGTATACGGGCTCCGGTGATGAAGTCATCCCATCTCTTGAAATAGGATCCTTAGATACAAAAAATATCACTTCATCTATTCAATCCCAAGTGTCTGATTCGTTGTTACCCAATTCCTCGCAACGAACGGAAAGGGAAACTATTGATCATATACTCGCAACAACCGAATCGACTCCATCTGATCTGGATGAATCTGCGATACCACCACTAACTCATTCAGATAGATTTCTTGACTCTATTTCGGATCTAAGAGGACTACTGACGGGGTTGAACTTATCTCCTCGCGAAACGGGAGATTCGTCTCTATCTTCATGTGGTAGCGATGGAAATTACTTGGAAAGAACATTGATAAACTCTAAGCTATCGGCTGATTGGCGATCTCGACCCCGTCTCAAAAATTCGGGAGTGGATCAAGTCGATTCGGAGGGATCCATTGAGAAGAGATCAAACTCGAGGAATGATTCTATTGGGAATCAATTCTATCAAAATGATTCACACATTGGTTATTTTTGGGAATCAGAAGAATCTGAGACGCTTTATTGGTCAAAGAAATTCTCATTATGCAGCAGTGTAGCATCAAGATCTCCAACAGGATTAACTGGAGAGAAGGTTCTGTACGAAAATACGAGGCTTGCAGATACACGTGTCTAAAAAGAACCTATTCTTCCATCTCATCTCATTAATTTCGATGAGTTATCAAAGGATTTAAACAAATATAAGATCTCTTGGATCTTTTGGAGAGACAATATCTGCGAGAAATGGAGCCCATTCGGAGAATATATACCTCGGTTTTTCACCCCTAACTGGTGGAGATACTTTTATGATCTGATTAGAGAGATATATCCAGAAATAGTACTCAAAGTAAGTGATGACTTGAATTACACTTTCCCCGGAATTACGGAAAGAGTTGCTGAGGATATAGGTAATGCTAGAGCTTGTTTATCGTTAAGCCTAAGATCAAGATTCAGAAACGATTCCATCAGTAACGTATTATCTAAAATAGATCTCTCTATTTTCGAAGAAATTACTAACTAAACGCAGGTGTCGCATTCGAGATGGTCAGTCTTTAGATTTTCGAATAAGTATGCCCCATCCTACCTCGTTTTCTCGATATTATTTGTTCTTGCATTTCTCAAGCATTATTTATCTGCTGTTTCGGGTTCCAATTCCCCTCACTTGTGGAAACGTTTCAATATCACCGGATATTTAATAGACCCAATGCGTGGGTTTTATCTGGAAAAGGTAATGTATTCTCCCTCGACAAGGTAAATGTAAACGAAAGATCTACTGATAC
Organism: Dipteris shenzhenensis; assembly: GCF_047967505.1. NCBI lineage: Eukaryota > Viridiplantae > Streptophyta > Polypodiopsida > Gleicheniales > Dipteridaceae > Dipteris > Dipteris shenzhenensis. The sequence continues at coordinate 28,603 of NW_028239656.1, read as the reverse complement.
ATTCCCTGAAGAGATTCCTGAATTATACAAATAATATAATCTTCTATTACCTTGTGAAAAATGAACTAGATTCGTGGATACTTCGTAGGAAAAGCTCCGACACCCTTAAGATTAATAAACAATTACTGACTCAATATCTAGTGACAAATAAAACTATTTCCAAGTATGAATCGAAATTAAATTCCATACGATTCATTGAGCGGTGGGATTAATCACGAACCCACCCCAGAAGAAGGATCTAATCTTTTGTCATACCTACTTCGGATTCGTCAAAATGATCTATCAAATTACGAGATCTGTGAGTTGGATCCTGCGGAGAAGTGGGCTCTTCTTGCCCTTGAAAGAAATATTCTCCTTTCAGCGACAATGAGACGAAAAGGCATTCCGAATATTCCATGTCGTGACGTACCTATTTTGCTTTCATCAGGATTATTACCATCTGAAGGAGTTCCACTAGTAGGACCCATAGAAACTGGACGATCTTATGTAGTTAGGGATATAGCATCCAATTCCTACTTTCCGTCGGTGAGACTGCCATTGAGGAAGTTGTTATACAACAGATCATATTTCAATAATGTACGTGGGACTTTCATTTCGAAACAGAGCGTAAACCGATTGAATCTTATTTTTGCAATAGCAAAAGAGATGTCTCCCTGTACGATATGGATTCAAGACATTCATGAGTTGAATGTTAATCGCCTGTATCACAGATTAGAAGCCGATCCCAGATTCTTACTCTGCCTAATATTGAGGAGTATCGGTAATGGGCGCAGGAATCCTTGCATTCGCAAGAATCTCGTTATTGCTTCGACTCATGTACCTGCAAAGGTAGATCCAGCTTCAATAGCTCCGAATTGGTCGAACTAATTGATAAATCTCCGAGGGTCTAACAGGCGTCAGCGTCAAAAAGAATTGTCAATTCTCTCGCGTGTCAAAGGCTTTGAAATAGAAGCTGATCCCTCTTTTCTCGAAGGTACTGGGTCTGGAACTACGGGTTATAGCAAACGAGATCTATTTTCTCCTGCTAATGAAGCATTATTAATCACTACTTCTAGAAGAAGAAAGATTGTATCCGATAGTGCAATTAAATTAGCTTTACGTAGACAAAATTCAATTGTTACGTATATAGGTAACGGAATCCGATTCGGTTCTGGATATGAAATACTTCCTTACAATATAGGAAAAGCTATTCTGAAAAATGGTTTGATAGATACTTCCCCTGCAGATCCCTCATTTATTGGTAGTAATACACTGAAGAAGAGGTTTTACCACTTGTATAACTGGTATTTGGAACCTTTAATAACCGAGTCAACAATTAAGGAATTCGCTATACTTCCGCATATCTTAGGGCTATTGGCCGGATTAGCAGCTCGTGATCCTTGGTTCGGAATGGATATGAGAGAGGAAGAGAATCTCGTTGTTATTGATAAAGTTGTAGAGAATGATTCTAACTTAGCCTGTGGTATCTCGGAAAACCTTTTGAGGGATTTCTTATGTTCAGAAATCTGTAGAAGTAGAAGTCAATTCGCTAATAGTCCTCCTCTTCCTTCTTCCATCGAACCCAGGTATTCTCCAGATATAATCTCTGCGAGTCGTTCTTATAAATCTACAAAGAAGGGGGTGTCTAAGATTCCAACTGATTCTGAAATGGAACAGTCGAGTGAAGTAGACTCGATTCCGAAGGAAGTGTCGCGTGGGATTACTTGGTCCCCCAAATTTTGGCGTTTTGGTTTCATGCGAAGTGGCAGTTATGAATCGATAAGAGTATTATCCGAATCGAATAATTTGTATAATTCGATCTTTTTTCATCGGAATCAGGATCAAATCCCCCAACGGGATTTCGAATTGAATAAGATTAAGTCTAGTGGAAAGAAATCGCATAAGAGAAAAGGATATCTTTTCAGTTACAAGAGAGCCTCGGGTAAATCGAGACAAAGAGACATTAAAAGATTAGAAAATTAATTGGATAATCTATCATTACGCGAGCAATTTCTTGAATTAGGAATCCCCAACTCATCTAATCAATACGAAACGCAATGTAATCGATCCGATGAACCAATTCTATTCCTGGGGGGGCGCTTCACCTGGGATCCCATGCTTCTATCTCAGCCGGATCATAACATTCCCTCTTCACGTCATAGTTTATTAGCGAAACAAGAACTGGTACGGAGGCTTTATGTTACTTACGGTACGAGGAGGGAGCGCGAGAAACATTTCTCAAATGAAAAGATTAGAAATTTCTTTCTTCTTCGTGGATATGACCGGAAATCGATAACTGAATTATCTACCAAGCGGTGGAAGAATTTCCCTTCGGGTGAAGAACGACACTTTGAATACGTCAAAGAAACCTAATTCATGCATATATATTTGCAATACCCGCAGATATTTGTTCCTATTCACTCGTATCAAAGCATTCCAATGGAAGATTTGCAAGAGCGATTCCTTCGTTTCAGGCTTATGGTTCATAGAGATAGATGGATGAGACGGAATCGTCACTCATCCAAAGATTTTCTCATTCATAACATGTTGTTTGAAAGTTACCACTACCTATTCAATCTATTTCGATTTAGTGGGACGTCACCGGATCGAATAACAAGACAATTATTGAATGGGAATTCGATATCGCATCATAAAATCTCGGATATTCTTGACTCAGTCTGGATCCCTAGCAATATATAGGGCTATTCAGGATTCGAATTGGTGAAAGGAAGATACATCTTTTCCCCTTACTGATGCAATAACTTCTGCTTATAGAATTCCGGATAATTACTAAGTTATAGATCACCTTCGGAGTCTTCCTATTCGGGAGATGGAAGCAACATTCGAAATCAAGAAGGAGTAGGAATCTCTTATATGGAAAATGTAGGAAGTAGTTCGTAGAGGACGTAGTAGTTTTCCAACATCCTTATCGGAACAAATCCTTGATGAAGATGTCGATCCATTCTGTTTGAGATTCTCCGGAGATTCAATTTCTCGGTGATCAACGGTAATATGGGGAGGAAGGAGGGGCATTCCCCTCATTCATCTTTACATTCCAAAAATTCATTCTAAAGTTTGGATTTTCCCGTATCCAACTAGATAATCAGGATTTCAAGTCCTTTCCATTGTTTCCATTGGAAGGGCTCTAAGGACCCCGGGTCCTTAGGGGATGGACCATCTAACCGAATCCCAAAATTTTAGTTCATTCAAATTCACTAATAGGGATTCTTGGTGACATCCTAACTAATGCCCCGACTAACTACTAGGATTTCTGGTCCTAGTCCAGATACTGGGGTCTCGTGACGCAGTTTCATCACACTCTAATTGGCTACTACGACTTTCAGTCCCACCTCAGGTACTAGGATTTTTAGTCCCCTCGAAGGATTTCAAGTCCCCCGTCTTCTTCAAGGATTTCCAGTCCTGTCTTCTTCAAGGATTTGAAGTCCCCTGATAAGGATTTCTAGTCCCGTTGAAAGACCTACTTGGATCTCCTCGAATCTCGGGATTCTGAGTCCCAGCCTCACTTGAGAAAGAAGCAGAAGGTGTTTCCTATTCGATACCTAATACTTCATATCCAAATCCCCGGACGGCGGAGAATTCTGGTCTCAATAATCAACAATCGGAGGATTTGCATCCCCATGTTTGAGGGTTGGGCACTGGAAAGACCAGAATCCTCCGAGGATTTTTCTTCCTATTGGGAGTTTGGGAGGCACCGGAGAGACCACTTGTCTCTCGAATCGAGGAGGTATTTCGAGTGCTCATTTGGGAGATAAGCAAATCAATTGAATGTGAATCTTTAGTGGTAGAGAGAATAAATCTTTGATAAATCTTTTAGTATATAAGGGTTCGATCTGAATAAGGGTACGAGACCTTCTGCCCCGAGGAAGTATTTCGAGTGCTCATTTGGGAGATAAGCAAATCAATTGAATGTGAATCTTTAGTGGTAGAGAGGATAAATCTTTGATAAAGCTTTTAGTAGATAAGGGTTCGATCTGAATAAGTGTACGAGACCTCCTACCCCGAGGAGGTACTCATTTGGGAGATAAGCAAATCAATTGAATGTGAATCTCTAGTGGTAGAGAGGATAAATCTTTGATAAACCTTTGAATAGATAAGGGTTCGATCTGAATAAGGGTACGAGACCTCCTACCCCGAGGAGGTACTCATTTGGGAGATAAGCAAATCAATTGAATGTGAATCTCTAGTGGTAGAGAGAATAAATCTTTGATAAACCTTTGATAAAGCTTTTAGTAGATAAGGGTTCGATCTGAATAAGGGTACGAGACCTTCTGCCCCGAGGAGGATTCGGACCTCCACGCTCTTCAGCACCAAATTTTGAATCTGGCGTGTCTACCATTTCACCATCGAGGCTCTACTCCTTATTCCTTACCTTTTTACTTCCCACCACCCCATCTTTCTCTATGGATGGGGTCCGGAATATGTTTCTATCAATTCGATCCTAGTCCCTCATCAAAAGCAACCCTTTACTTATTTTTCCCAATCTTATTTCTTCGTCTCTCTATATCGAAAAGGATTTCCAGTCCCCTGGAGGGACTTCTAGTCCCCCTGCTGAAGGATTTATAGTTCTCTCCAAGGATTTTCAGTCCTCCTGTTGAAGGATTTCCAGTCCCCGGGAAGAAAAAAGGATCCATAAATTTGTTCTGTATCGATTCCATCCCAGCTCCTCGTCAAGAGCAAACCCTTTCTCCTCCTCTACCGATCCTGTTTCTTCGTCTCTCTCCATCTATAAGGATTTGAAGTCCTGTCTTATTCAAGGATTTCCAGTCCTCTTCAGGGATTTCAAGTCCCCCGTCTTATCCAAGGATTTATAGTCCTCTTCAGGGATTTCAAGTCCCCTGTCTTATCCAAGGATTTATAGTCCTCTTCAGGGATTTCAAGTCCCCTGTCTTATCCAAGGATTTATAGTCCTCTTCAGGGATTTCAAGTCCCCTGTCTTATCCAAGGATTTATAGTCCTCTTCAGGGATTTCAAGTCCCCTGTCTTATCCAAGGATTTGAAGTCCTCTTAAGGGATTTCAAGTCCCCTGTCTTATTCAAGGATTTCCAGTCCTGTCTTATCCAAGGATTTATAGTCCTCTTAAGGGATTTCAAGTCCCCCGTACTCTTCAGGGATTTCAAGTCCCCCGTACTCTTAAGGGATTTCAAGTCCCCCGTACTCTTAAGGGATTTCAAGTCCCCCGTACTCTTAAGGGATTTCAAGTCCCCTGTCTTATCCAAGGATTTCCAGTCCCCTGAGAAGGATTTCAAGTCCCCCGCCCCCGATAAGGATTTCAAGTCCCCCGCCCCCGATAAGGATTTCAAGTCCCCCGATAAGGATTTGAAGTCCTCTTCAAGGATTTTCAGTCCCCTGAGAAGGATTTCGAGTCCTTTGAGAAGGATTTGAAGTCCCCTGAGAAGGATTTCAAGTCCCCTTTCTTCTTTAAGGATTTGAAGTCCTCTTCAAGGATTTTCAGTCCCCTGAAGAGGATTTCAAGTCCCCTGTCTTCTTTCTTTAAGGATTTGAAGTCCTCTTCAAGGATTTTCAGTCCCCTGAAGAGGATTTCAAGTCCCTTTTCTTCTTTAAGGATTTGAAGTCCTCTTCAAGGATTGTCAGTTCCCTGAAGAGGATTTCAAGTCCCTTTTCTTCTTTAAGGATTTGAAGTCCTCTTCAAGGATTGTCAGTTCCCTGAAGAGGATTTCAAGTCCCTTTTCTTCTTTAAGGATTTGAAGTCCTCTTCAAGGATTGTCAGTTCCCTGAAGAGGATTTCAAGTCCCCTGTCTTCTTTAAGGATTTGAAGTCCTCTTCAAGGATTTTCCGTCCACTGAAAAGGATTTCAAGTCCAAGGATTTCCAGTCCCCTGGAAGGGTCTATGAATCGGACTAGATACATTATACAAAATCAAACCGTCAAATGCAAGACCTAATTCTCCTTGTTATCTATCACTCTCGCTCGGATCTCCCTCAGTGAGGGAGATTTGACGATCGAGAAGGATTTCAAGTCCAAGGAAGATTTTCAGTCCCCTCGAAAGGATCTATGAATTCGACCCATTTCTATTATAGCTAAGAAAACTGTCGAGCGCAAGACCTAATTTTCCTTGTTATCTATCAATCTCGATCGGATCTCCCTCAGTGAGGGAGATTTGACGAGAAAGATCTCAATTCCAAAGATTTTGAGTCCCCTCGAAAGGGTCTATGAATTCGACCCATTTCTATTATAGCTAAGAAAACTGTCGATTGCAAGACCTAATTTTCCTTGTTATCTATCAATCTCGTTTTGAGATCCCTCGGTCTCAGTAGAGGGAGACTTTGACGAGAAAGATTTCAAGTCCAAGGAAGATTTTGAGTCCCCTCGAAAGGGTCTATGAATTCGACCCATTTCTATTGTAACTCAGAATGCCGTCGATTGCAAGACCTAATTTTCCTTGTTATCTATCAATCTCGATCGGATCTCCCTCAGTGAGGGAGATTTGACGAGAAAGATCTCAATTCCAAAGATTTTCAGTCCCCTCGAAAGGATCTATGAATTCGACCCATTTCTATTGTAACACAGAATGCCGTAGAGCGCAAGACCTAATTTCTTGGATTTGATTTCAATTCCAGGGGACCGCCATGGGCCTTAATTTGTTATCGCTGCAAAATCGTCCTGACGATAAGGAGTCGATTCCAAGTTAAGGGATTTAACGTCCCCTGGACTAACTATGAATCATAGATGTACTATCAAAGTCCAGAGGATTGTCGCTGCAAAATTGCCCCTGTCCAAGAATTTACAGTTCACTAGGAAATCATAGCTAGATCAATTATAGCTAAGAAAACTGTCGATTGCAAGACCTAATTTTCCTTGTTATCTATCAATCTCGATCGGATCTCCCTCAGTGAGGGAGATTTGACGAGAAAGATCTCAATTCCAAAGATTTTGAGTCCCCTCGAAAGGATCTATGAATTCGACCCATTTCTATTGTAACTCAGAATGCCGTCGATTGCAAGACCTAATTTTCCTTGTTATCTATCACTCTCGTTTTGAGATCCCTCGGTCTCAGTAGAGGGAGATTTGACGAGAAAGATTTCAAGTCCAAAGATTTTGAGTCCCCTCGAAAGGATTTCTGAATTTGATCCATTGATAGTGTACATCAGAATGCCGTCGAGCGCAACCCCCGTTTCTATTAAATTGAAAGAATCTGCGGCGGAAAGAAGAATTGGTCTCTTTTGCTTTCTTCTAGAAGTCTGAAGGCAACCCCGCCTTGAACGTACAGGTATCGGATGAAATGACTTATCCATTAGACGAAATTGGAGCATGGAATTCATCGGGAAGCGACCTGAATTGCTACGGAGCAGAAGACTGGGGGTGTGAACCGAATCATTTACACAACCGCTCCCATATGGGAATCACTTAGTCGCATGTACCATTAGGAGGGTTCAATCCTTGTAGTACTGCAAAGGATTGAACAATATTATGGATACCATCAGGAAATACTTATATCTCCTCCGGAAGAGACGAATGATCATTGGGAGGCGCGTGATCATTTCTCCGACACTGTTTCATCACCAATTACGGAAATGGACTAGTTGGAGCGACGGAAGTGGCTTTGGATACAAATCATTCAGAAAGATTCCATTATTTCATGTGACAACTCAAAATAGGTCTGGAATGAGGTATTCCGTGTAATCTCGATGATGGGATCCATTGATATACCCAGTAGAGTTGATGCTGGTACACGAACAATCATAGCTATTTCAATGGAACTCTTCGAAATCGAAGTAGATGGAGAAACTAATGGATCCTGTATGTAAATTGTTGATGTGTCACCCCCTTCGGTGAACATTAATTTAATTATCTTCGGATAGTGATATATAGAAATGACACTTGTAATGGGAGCTACCAGAACTAATGGGTACGAGCCAGCTTTCCATCCATGCCAGAAGGGGTAGGGTTTACCGGAAAAACCTGCTAATGGAGGGATACCCCCTGGGGATGGTAAACGTATAACTAGAGAGAATGTTAGAACAGGATCCTTCATGTATGGTCCCGCATAATCCCTAATGTTATCAGTTCCGGTTCGTGAACCAGATAAAGTGATGCGAGCGAAAGTCCCTAGATTCATGAATATGTAGATAGAAGTATAACTTATCATACTCGCATAGCCATTATCAGGATCCGCAGCAAGTATTCCAATCAGAATATATCCGATTTGGCTTATGGAGGAATATGCTAGCATACGTTTCATGCTTGTCTGAGTAACAGCAATTAGATTCCCCAATACCATGCTAAGGGTAGCTAATATTCCCAAAGCGAGATGCCATTCACTGGATAGGTATGAGAAAGTAATACCGAGGAGTCGTGTAGATAAAGCTAGAGCTGCTACTTTGGAAGTAGCAGAAAAAGAAGCAACGACTGGTGTAGGAGAGTTAGAGTCGGAGAGGAGATCCTCGATCTTCCCGCTCATTCAGAACCGTGCATGAAATTCTCACTTCACACGGCTCCTAGTTCGTAAGAGATTTCTAAGCTCCCAGAACCTTCCCCGTGTGTGTATCAAATCCACTTCTTCCTCGGTAATTCAATATGAGTAATAATTGGTAGCTTCTCGGGAAATCCCCTATCAGTGATTCCTTTTTAAAAGAGTCTCCATCTTACAATCGTTTCGCCCCCACATCTGGAGTGAGGAAAGGTATTGGGGAGGAATGTGATTTTCTTCGTCCCTAGCAGGCATGGCGGCACCGTCTTGGGGCGAATTTCTCTGTTGACGGATGCCTCCACTGTATCCGTGGTTTCTGAAGGATCAAAACCAATCAAATTTGTGTTCCAAGGGGAGGCTATTACACGGGGTAAATATCAATTCCATCACAAAATTCATTTAATTATTCTTTGAGAAACCTACCCATAACGAACCAACTTCGAGAAATACAAATAGGAGATAGGAGGGGGTACCTATTGAATTGCATTTCTCCCCCACTCTGCTTTACCCGCTACACAAAATAAGGGATAATTCTCGTGAGTCCAATACGAGTAACAAATTCGTGGAATTGCGGTAAGAGTTGGTCGTTGATGGGGATAACGAAAAGAAGTTTGTATCTTCTTCACATGCCCGTAGGGTATTACGGAGGAATCAATCAATTTGCATAAGATTATTTGCAACGAATTGATTCCCCTCCGAGCGAATCGCACTCCTTCATATACATCGGGAGTCCATTGGTGAAACGGAACCAACGACAGTTTGAAACCCATTCCCACGATGATAAACGTGATAGAGGTATGGATCGCCGGGGAATCATACATCTGGTTGGATACGAGTCCATTGACTATCTTGTAGAGTTGAGTCTCTCCACCGAATAATCCATATAATAAAGAGAAGCCATGGATTAGGATAGACGAACTTGCCCCACCCATTAGTAGAAACTTCGTAGTCGCTTCGTTGGATCTTATATCCCTCTTCATGTATCCGGATGGAAGGTAGGAGGATAGGCCTAGACGTTCCGGAGATACAAAAATAGTTACCGAATCATTCGCGCGGCATGAAGACATTCCCCCCGGACCCGCAGTTGATGTGAATAGTGAAAATTCCGTCAAAGCTGTTTTTGTGCATCGGATGTAACCAACCGATAGTGAGACAGATAGTAATGAGCAGATCAGGAGAAGTAATCTGAAGATATTGCTGAAAGTGTCGATTCGAAGAGTTCCTAGGCAATCGAGAGAGATTCTGTTTCCCACTGACGCGACAGGAATACCATGCTAGTCACCAAGGAAGTTAACGCGATTCCGTGAAGCAGGAGTGTGTCTTTCCCTTCGGATACCAAGTCGACAATGACGATTACGACTAAGCCAGTGATTAAACTATATTCCGGAAGAAGTAGTGAATTACCATAGAAAGGGAAAGGATCGATAATTTTCGTAGTACGAATCGGGGTAATATTCAGAAATGGAGTGACTCCAGTCCCGTATTTTATTTTTATATCTAACACTTCGTTAAGAAACCAACAAATTATTTATATTCTTATGTATTTTTGGAAGCTGTGACAGCCTGGTATTTCTGCCTAACAGATAGCTAATGGCTGTATAAAATGGATGGAAGGTAGAGGGGGGGGGGGCTAAAAATAACCCCCCTCCCCCCCCCCACTCATATTTATTATACACCATGTGGTACCGAAACGGCTGGGTTATCTCCAGATGCCAAAACCTCCGACTATTTGAGATGCTCCTAGACTGAAAATGAGGAGTCATTTTGCAGTTCCCCGAGGAGTCCCTAAGAATATTCTTGAATCAGACTTACGTCGGATCAGACGCATTGTACTCTTGTGCTTACATGCCGAAGTTTTGTCGCATGGGAGTCGTAATATGTGTCTCAATCTATTTAACCCACCTCTATTCTTCGACCCGCCGTAGTAGAGAGAAATGATTTTCCACAACCGGAGGAATCTCTCTGAGATCTCATCATCTGTCCAAGTAGTCCGAGCCAATTTACTAACTAGACGTCCGGAGCCATCGCAGAAATTACCTCTTGCCATCGATTCAATTAGGAGCATGGTTGGGGTTCCAAAAAGGGATTCCCTAATGGTAGACGTGGTGATATACGATTCATCTACGCCTACGACTCGAATTTCTTCAATTTTTAATTGGATACCCAAGATATAGCCCGGGAATGGGACGCGACTCCTGGATAATCTTCCGGTACGCATTCGGTGAGGTGAAGCCAACAACGGAAATAAAATTAGCTGGGTGTCAAAATGTAATAGATCCATCTTTTAGCTGGATATTTGGGTTCCCCCGAAAGCTAAGATAGAATAATTTTCATATCTTCCGTAATGGATACATGAACTCTTGGTGGGATAAGAATCCTCTTTCAATGCTTCTGAGTTGAATCCAGCGGCACCAATTTGCTTCCAAATAATATTTCTCCGATCGGATGTAGATGTAGAAGACTCTGATTGTAATCCGGAAAAATGTTTCCGCGAAGGCATTAATAACGATTCGATCTCGTAAGTGTAGGGATTCCATAGTAAGGTAGCTAAACCATTTTTCCCCTCCCGGGGAAAATCTGTTGAACTCTTTACAACCCCGAAGGGTTAGTCTCGGCGGATGTGGAAACGGAGCATCCCTCGACTTGTCGACGAAAGATTCGAATTGAAGCCTCTGGATGGAAACTATGGGGTAACTTCATATCCGAAACACAATCGGAATGTGGGAATCTGTCTTCCACGAATGGAGATATCGAATAGACGGATCGGGAATTCTTCCATTCACCAACCCCTTTCATAGATAGGGGTTCCTCCACCTGCGACGAGAAAGCAATTTCCGATACTAGGCATATTCCTTCTGAAAGTGCATCAAAATATGGATCCGTTTCGGAATCACCAAATCAATTTTGATCAAATTTTGAAAGAGGAATCTCCGAAAAATCCTGTTTACGTGTTCCATTGATTAATCGTCTCGCAGATATCATACTATATCCCCTTCTGGAACATCCTACCGAATCAGTAATTGATCCCTTTAAGTAAGGGTTACGGGCCACTGAATGGAGATCGTCTTGGAAGAGGAGGGTGTGTAAGAAGCATTCCCAATTTGAATCCATTCCTTTTCTTTCCCGTAACTCGCCCAATCCGGCCGGGACTTTGCGTGCAGCTCTCATAGAAGTAACCTCCCAGATATCTGGATCTCCCGTGGTGACGCAACCCGTCGGAGAGATTCGTCGTGTCGGTAATTATCCCCATATCCCACGAATCACTCTTTCTGGATGAGATTCACATGCAAGACCCTCAGATTCTTCTCTAAGGGAGAGTGATTTAAAACCATTTTAGGAGTTTATTGTGCTCTTGACTCAGCAGACTCAAATGATTCAGCCGGGGGAAAACACTCCCCAGTTGGGCGATTCCGCTCATCCCCACACGAATTATTAGAATATTTGTTAGATAGTGACCCCCTTTTTAGACAAACAAGCCCATCTCGAGATTATCTCTTAATTGTCTACTGATTAGCTTTTAAGCACCAATCAGTTGATAAAAGGGAGGGATTGGGTGGGTAAATGGGACTCGGGATATCAATTTTCCGGATAGAAATCTCTATTGACGGTTCCATCTTCTGATTCAGGCTCTTCATGCTTGTCGCTTAACTCGAAGCTCCACCCCATTGTCATCAACTCAGCAGCTCCACCCCATTGTCATCAACTCAGCAGCTCCGCCTTGGCAACTTTGTCGGGTAGTAAACCCCCAGAATGGAGGAAGTGGTATCGATCGACCTTCGGATAATTGTAAGCATAATCGGACTAGGAGGAATGGATGTGGGGAGGAATAAACTAACAGGGGGATGAGTATGGTATTTTCAATATCGACTAGATTGTTTCGTTGGAATAGATAAATCTCAGGCTGGGATGGGATATTACTTTCTCGACGCTTAAGACTGGGATAAGCAGTGGCTTATTCCCGTGAGTGATCACGAGGAGTTATACGGGATCTACGAATCCAGGATGGAGTCGGGATCCCTATTAATTCCTCGTGAATCATCTTCACCCTTTTCACCACCGACTGGGACTTTTACTTCCTCTTCCTCTTTTTACCTGTCAAGAAGTATCTAACATCACTTCTTTCGAGGAAAGATTTGACAGATAGCCAGTACCTATTCCTCGAAATACTACTTTTCATGGGTATGACAAATACTGCATATATGTAGAATGCGAGGAAGAGGAGGGATAGTATAGAAACATTTGCAAAAAAATATGGACTGAGCTCGTTGAATTCTCCTAAGAATCAATTTCAACCTGTTTAAAGACCTTTGCTCGCCTCAATATATCACGAACAGTTTCTGTTGTTTGAGCTCCTCTTCCGGGAAATAAATGATAGCAGAAACATCTAATTGAGTTTGTTCCTTTCGTGGATCATGAAATCCAACTTCCTGAATAGACTTTCCCTCTCGCCGGATTGGACATCAATTGCAGTTATTCGGTAAGTAGTTTAGTCGGATAGGTACGGAGAAACGAATCCCCTTCCCCCCTATAGAACCGTACGTGAAATTTCAACTTCATACGGCTCAAGCCATGACTCCGAGGGTATGGAGGAACACCAGCTATATACCTCTCCATTCCATTCCTTTCTTTTCAATTATAGAGAAAATACTCCTAACTCACGCAAGTTTTAGGGGAGACAGACACGCATCCCCATCCACTTTTCGAGTTATCTCTTACCGATTATGACTCCGTTCGAGCCCCCACCATGGAAGTATGAGAGGGATCTCTCTACCGAGGGCTTCAACTGTGCGTATTCGATATTCTCCCGTTCGTAGATCAATTCCGAAAATCCGTAGGTTTAAGCCTCACTCCGAGGGTCTTTCGAATCGAGAAGTGGTAGCGACGGAACTCGTTCTGATCGACCCATTGTGAAGAATCACATTCAGCAACTGATTTGTGATTTTGGACGCGTCATGGAAATCCTCACACTCAATCAAAATCAAATAATGGAATATTTGCATCTCAAGGAAATTGACTCCATACGGATGGGATTGAATTATGAATATTCAATGGGAGTATTTATCGACGAAGACAGTTGCTCCTTCTGTAAATGCGGACTGACGGAGCTCGGTAGCTTCATTCCGTGGAGTAACCATAGATATTATCCCCGATCGGATAAGACTTGGGGCCAGGAATACGACATAATCATTCAAGTTTCGTTAGATGGCGAATTTCAAGAAACGTTGAAACGGAAACATTTCCCTTGGATCCGGAAATGGCGGCTGCAAAACTCCGCATAAACGATCTCGATTTCGAGCCACACGTCGCTTTCCACCATATCGTTTTAGACGAGGTTTTTACCGTAATATCCAGAGTTCAAATGTTATTTTCTTACCGGGAGATTGTTACCACCACAACAATTTCAATAAGATCTACTGATACTACCTGCGGCTGCCCGTCGGGAAGAGCTGTCCCAACAACCCCGAATCAGTAACATTCGGAATTTATTCTATGTTAAGCATTCAGTTTTTCTTTAGCCGCATACGTCACCTCAACCGTAATTTCCGTAATGTTATTTTTGTTCCGCGGAAGTTTCCGTATTCTTCTTAGTTTTACCCCTCACGAAACCAGGAATTTTGCTTAACTCCAATTGACTCTCGGGGGTCCAATTCAGAATTCTATCTGTAGATAATGATTTGGTAACCACTTCTTTAGTATCGTGTCCGCCAAAAGCGTCTAGTGGGTGATCTTCCATACCTAGATTGGATGAATTATGGATTGGATCGGCTATCTGATTAGTTCCTTCGTAACCTAGGAAAGGTCGGTATCCTAGCGGAAAATTCTGGATATGGACGGGTGAAGAAATAACCCCGCATGGAATATTTGAGACGTTTACCGATATGGCGTTCCATCTGGGTTCCAAAGATCGCAGGAGGTTCAATACAAGCTATCGTATCTCCAACTTTGGTATGATCCTCCATAATTAATATCTCATCACGTAAGCCCTGAACCTGCTCATTAAAACCACTTCGCGTCGTGTTTGCAATAAGTACCCGAACAAATAACACGAATTCCCATTTCTCTAGTGAGTATTCTAGTAATCGAAGCTGCGTGGGTGGCATCACCAGATACTACTGCTTTTTTTCCAGTCGGATTCTGACAATCGATGGATCTTGGAAACCAAGCCGCCTGAGAAACAAATTTGGTTTGATTTTCAATATACGACTCATAATTGACTCTCTCTTTCGGCAAGGCGGAAGCCCACGCATTTATATACTTCTCCATCTGTCCAATGAATTCGGCTGTATCTGAGATTCCCATCGGAGTGGTTGATATGTAAGGCATCCCAAATTCCTTCTCCGGAAAGATTGCTGTCATTAGACCCACTTCGCGATGAGGAACTATATTAAACCGAGCTTTTGGTAAATCCTCCAAATCCCTCAAAGATCCTCCTTCTGGAATTATTTGGTTGACTAAGATTCCTAAATCTTGCAGTAGACGTCTCAATTCGCGACAATCATGTTGGTTATGAAAACCCAGAGTGGATATTCCAATAATATTTGCTGAGGGCGCGTCTGTCAGAGACCGATCCAATGTACCCCGTCTACGAGCTTTATCCAAATAATAGCGAATTATTTGCTCTGAAGTCCTATCTGCTGCTTGAAGCTCATTGACTCTATAGTAATTGACATCTGCGGGAATTACATCAGACGTAGAATAGATAGAAGCTCGATCCACGAAATTCTGCGAATCTTCTTGTGAGATACTAGAGGTACATGTAGGCGTCAAGACAATTGGATCGGGACATTATTCCTCATCTTTCGATTTATATTATTAATAACCCTTTCCTGAGATCCACGTGCTGATACGTGACGGTCCACTATACTAGCAGTTACTGGGGTGAAATCCCTCTCCCTCTCCGACGTAGATCACATTACATTGAAATGGTCATCTCCCAGAGGAGCATGCATTATGGCATGTACATTCTTAAAGGAACTGGCTACTCGTAGAGTACCGATATGAGCGGGTCCGGCATACATCCAATAGGCTAATTTCATGAATTATTCTTAATATTGTTTTTCGCCCCGGGATCTATTGCTATATCCGGCTCACCGTCGTAACATGAACTGGACGATCCATCAATAGGTGGGAGGAGGGACTCGGAGTAGTCCGTCCCAATTTAGAACGTTCCTGACTCTCCACAAAAGAAGGAAAAAAAAAAGATCACAGAAAAGAGATGGGGTGTATCTACTTATGCATCAAGATCTGGGACGGAAGGATTCGAACCTCCGAATGACGGGACCAAAACCCGCTGCCTTACCACTTGGCCACGCCCCATACATATTTGATATAATGAATATCCCATACTTCGACTCTCATGTCAAACCCCCCTTCCTGAATGGGTTGTGCAGATACGACTCCGGCAGGAATTGAAAGATGGTAACTAGGAATCAAAAGATAATAAATTCCCGTGAAACTTGGTGTGAAGGGATTTGTTTCACCAACCATTCAATCATTGATTCCGTCGAAATGCTGTAGATATTTATGACGCCGCAAATATCTACCCCCCTCTATTCGGATGGAAGTATCCGTAACAGTATGTACTCAATGGGTCGACTGATTGGTAATTGTCCCCGCACCGTACCGGGGTGAAAATTTCCGCCATTGGAGGATGAAATGATAGTTCCGTTTAACACTGATACGGGGAATCCCTTACACCTGAGTGACGCTTCTCTTGCTAGGTTACCTGAAGCTTATGCTATTTCTGATCCGATGTGGATGTAATGCCAGTTATACCAGCGTTTTTCCTACTTCTAGCTTTCGTATGGCAGGCTTCGGTGAGTTTCCGGTAGTAAACCACTCGGGATTGGGGATCCGGCCCCCCCCCAGCGGAATGATAAACCCCAAAGTAGGTGGGGGGTGAAAACTGATATATTATGGGATTCAGATTCGAGATCCATTCCAACCAGATTGCTGCTTCGGAATAGAATCCCAATTCCTATCGTGAGGCGGGGTCACTCACTCCCTTCCTTCCCCACCTTCACTTTGACTAATGGAATCGAGTCGCCCACCTTCTGTATTATGGTTAGTTTTAACTATTGGTAAGATTGATAATGTTCATAAAACGAAAAAAAAATTAGGAAAACGGAGAGAGATTAGTGAGATGTCATTGAAGGAGTGGGATCTCGCTCTTATTCCCCCATACCTTTGCACCCCCGCCACCAGCTGACTCGCCGGGAGGGGAAACTGACCCCTCCCGGCTATACTAATAAATATCGCAGTTGGGATTGGGGGAAGTCCATCCCTCCTTCTTACACTGCGATGAATCCAATTGAGCATTTCGTAGTACCTAATGCGCCAATTTACTTGCAACGACTCGGACTCAAATCGATTCATTCAAAAGAAAAAGGATATCCCGGAGGAGAAGACGTTCGAGTCGGATATATGTTATTCACCTCAGCAGATTCCTGATTCTTCCTATTCCTTCTTTGAATCGAAGAAGAAACGTATGGTATAAATATGAAAAATGTGTTCCGTTCCGTTTCACTTCTAGTTACGATCAGGGGGACTAGGTCATGCTTACTCTTAAGCTATTCGTTTATACAGTAGTTATCTCTTCTGTTTCTCTCTTCGTTTTTGGATTCCCATCAAACGACCCTGGGCGTAACCCCGGGCGCAAAGAATAAATGAAGTCCGATATGCAATTCGTCGGAATTGCCTTGTCCAACGGATCAGTTAATTATTGGGGGAGAGAGAGGGATTCGAACCCTCGGTACAAATGTATTGTTACAACGGATTAGCAATCCGACGCTTTAGACCTCTCGGCCATCTCTCCATGCGGTGGAATCCTTTGGACTTTACCACGAGGCTGGGACGGAAGTCCATACTTCAATGGAAGTATAGGAGACGGCGTGTCTGAGAAATCTGTTACAAGGCGAAGTTCAATCCCGAATAGGAAGCATCATTTTCTCCTTCCCCCCCCCCCCCCCCCGATTCTCCTCCGAGAATCAGATTCTTGAATGAATCACTTTCATTCAGCCGGGATTGGAATCTCCCAGCCTAGCCGCGATCAGCCAGGCTGCCTATCTATGCGGTGACGAACCAGTTACCGATACAATGCGAGACCCAATCTTACGGCTAAGATACTTGTTAGAGAGGCACTAATAAGGGCCAGAATCATCTGCCCATCCGGGATTGATGTCATTACTTATCTCCCGATTCTTTATACATTTCGAGAAACGAGGAATGAAATGCGAGATTTCCTCGTTTACGTGAATCACCATCTCTCATTTAATTGTACCAATTTCAATTTGTCATGGCCACACAAAAACATCTCCTGTATTTCAGATACACCATTCCGGGAGTGTCTATTGAAGTAGTGGGAGGAGGCGGGGGATAATTGCGAAAGGAAAAGGGGACCGCTTTGATTTAGATATTTCTGAAGATGAGGAGGTAGGTGGTGAATCTAGAACTAATTGCACAACTTGCTGTTCTGGCATTAGTAGTTGCATCAGGACCACTAGTAATTGCTCTATCAGCAGCCCGTAAGGGAAATTTGTAATTCTGTCGTACCATCTCCGGAAGCAAGAAAATTTCTCATTAAACACTGAATTCCGGAGATGGATATTTGAAACGGGGGGGGGGGGGGGAGCTCCTTTTTACTAACACTTTTGGCTACAACCCATCCTTAGACAGGAAAGACTTATATATGATACAATCCAATCGTGGCGGGTATGGTTTAGTGGTAAAAGTGTGATTCGCTTCATTTTCGAACCAGGTAGCTGAGGGATCTTTCAAATTGATTTCTCACTCGATCGAAAAGCTTTATTTCTAAGGGAAGTCCACATACTTTCCTACAATGAGTGTCGGTGTAGAAAGCGTTATTCCTGTCATTCCTATATATTCCTACGTTTGCGAAGTCGAACCAGTTGCATATCGGAATAATGAAGCGGAATTTTTCCAGGATCCAGAGGTCCCGGAACAACTAGTGTAGAATCTATGGATAGCAACCCGAAATATTTGTCTCATCGTCACTGAATCTCTGATCCAGTAATGAATCCGAGCCAAATAGTTATGAAAAGATCGATCCTTATTTACCAGGATTATCAAGCATTTCGTGGACAATTCTATAACTCGGTGAAAGAAAAAATATTCTCCTAAGGATTGTCATCTATAGAAATAAGAAACGAAGTAACCGGAAGAGACATCGGCTGACCTTCGATTCGACAAAGTATTTTCACGAGTCGTGGGAGTAATATGCTTTTCCACAGGGATCATCTAGGAAGTGTGTTCCCGTCTCGTCGGATACGGAAGAAACTGACATAGATGCTATGGATCCTTCTCACCAGCAATGTAACCCTGGTCGAGAAGGAGGAGATATCCGCAATGAGTCTTCGGAATGAGATTCCAATGCTTTCCATTTCTCTGTTTACGCAGCGAAGAGTGAAAAAGAATCTCTCTATGCTTGTATCTGGGGATATTCATCTCCCTCAAGCTCCTCCTTCTACTATCCATTCCATAGAGGAGCCGAATGAAGGGAGACCTTCACGTTCGGTTCTGAATTAGAGATGCCATAATGAACTCATTCAGTAGCATCGACTATAACCCCTAGCCTTCCAAGCTACTGATGCGGGTTCGATTCCCGCTACCCGCTCACCAATTGAACCGGTTTAAGTTACCCTTCTCCATCTCCCGATTCCCGCTAATCTAGGCTTGGGTTCTGGCTCCCGCTACGCAGCCATACCTTGAACAAACCGAAGTTATTGTTTTTGTTTGTCCATAGCATAGTTCCTGCCCCCCCCCTCGGGGGGGGGGGGCGTCCATCGTCTAATGGATAGGACAGAGGTCTTCTAACCTCCAATATAGGTTCGAATCCTATTGGACGTAATTCCGTGTATACGACTGATGGGTGTTTGCAAATTGCAAATGGCTTCTGATCCTTTTTCTTTCCTCCCACCCCCTACTCAAGACATATTTTGCGTGTTCTGAAAGTTATTTTTTACTTCTCGCGAAGCAAGAAAAGTTCCGTATATTCTTTAATAGCTTCCTTTGAAAGCATCTCTGCTTGTTCCGTAAACATCTTGGTAGAACGAATAATTTCGACGGATCCGGGTTTATTGGTTGTTATATACTCACGTAACTGAACCAGGAATCTCTTCACCTTCTCGACGTCCAATATATCCAAATATCCATTAACTCCGGTATGAATAGTAGCTACTTGTTCTTCTACCGATAGTGGGGATGATTGAGATTGTTTAAGTAACTCACGTAGCCGCTGACCCCTTGCTAGCTGATTTTGAGTAGCTTTATCGAGATCAGAAGCAAATTAGGCAAAAGCTTCTAATTCAGCAAATTGAGCTAATTCCAATTTTGATTTACCAGCTACTTGTTTCATGGCTTTGATCTAAGC
This sequence comes from Dipteris shenzhenensis, assembly GCF_047967505.1. Classification (NCBI taxonomy): domain Eukaryota; kingdom Viridiplantae; phylum Streptophyta; class Polypodiopsida; order Gleicheniales; family Dipteridaceae; genus Dipteris; species Dipteris shenzhenensis. Next base: position 8,786 of record NW_028239656.1, on the reverse strand, counting down.
GGCGGATCCTACTCTAGATACGGAAATCCCCACATTGATTGCCGGTCGAATTCCAGCATTGAATAGATCCGCTGATAGAAATATCTGTCCATCAGTGATAGAAATGACATTAGTCGGGATGTAGGCTGAGACATCTCCGGCCTGGGTCTCGACGATGGGCAAAGCGGTCATGCTACCTTCACCTAATTGGGTACTTGATTTAGCCGCTCTTTCCAAGAGACGCGAATGTAGATAAAAAACATCTCCTGGATATGCTTCTCGTCCGGGTGGTCTTCTCAGTAGGAGAGACATCTGTCGATGAGCCTGAGCTTGTTTAGAAAGATCAATCATAGATAATCAGGGTATGTTGTTTACGATACATGAAGTATTCAGCCGGAGCTGCTCCTGTATAGGGGGCGAGATATTGCAGAGTAGCCGGAGAGTTTGCAGTCTCCGATACCACAATTGTATATTCCATGGCGCCACGATCCTGAGAAGTATTCACTACCTGAGCTACGGAGGAGGCTTTTTGACCAATCGCTACATAAACACATATAACATTTTGACCTTTCTGATTCAAAATTGTATCTGTAGCTACTGCTGTTTTACCCGTCTGTCTGTCTCCAATTATTAACTCTCGCTGGCCGCGTCCTATGGGGATCATAGAGTCAATAGCAATAAGACCCGTTTGTGAGGGTTCATATACGGAACGCCTTGAAATAATCCCCGGAGCAGGGGATTCAATCGGTCTAGATTCAGAAGCTGGAATTTGGCCTCTGCCATCAATGGGTTAAGCTAAAGCATTTGCGACACGACCTGAGAAGGAATCACTAACTGGTACTTGGGCAATCCTTCCCGTTGCTTTTACAGAACCTCCTTCCTGTATGGCCAAACCATCACCCATCGATACAGCCCCGACATTATCAGATTCCGGATTCAGAGCAATTCCTACTGTACCGTCTTCAGATTCTGCCAATTCACCAGCCATTACTTCGTTAAGACCATGAATGCGAGCGATCCCATCTCCGACTTGGAGTACGGTGCCGGTATTGACAACCTCTACTTCTGGAACATATCCCTCAATTTGTTTGCGAATAATACTGCTAATTTCGCCGGGTCGAATATTTATTACCATTAGCATCTATTTACTATCTTCTTGAGAAATGGGACCTACGGAAGCTAATACGGAAGCTAATCAGCTGCGTTTTCCATGGCCCGGAATAGGCCAATGTGATAATCAATCATGCGCAAATGCAATTCGCCATCTAAACGACTATTCGGACTCTCCGGAGCTCTTTCTGAGGCAAGGCGAGAGACTTGCTGGCGAACCTGTTCAATTGCCCGTTGTTTTTCAAAACGAATAGTATAATTTTTACTATCCTCCAATCTTTTTGGATCTTCATCAGCCGCATCAACGAGATCCCGCTTCTCCCCCTCCATTTGCGTGAGTCCATTCACGCGGATCTCATCCGCTTTCACTTTTGCTTGTTGCAAACGAGTCCGAGCCTGCTTGAGTTTTTCGGTAGCCTCTTTATAACGTTCCTCCGCGTCACGAATAGTACTCAAGATTGTTCCCTTACAATTCTCCAGTAGATTGGTCAATGAAAGTAGATTATATATCTCCGGTTCCCAGAGATCTGTGGTCCCTTCCCAAACCGAACATGGATCTTTCGATTCATTCGGCTTTCCCGCCCGTACCTCTCGATAGGATAAGAAAATCCAATATCTTCACGGACCTGCCATCCCTATGAATGTAGTCCACAGGTGGAAATCAAATTGCTGAAACTTGAAAATCATCGAGGGCTCTTCTGGACGATACTCCTCCTACCAGCGAAGTCGTTTCCTCTGAATAATATTCATTCCAGATGGGTTGTCTATTCAGCAGATTGAACAAAATTTGGTTCCTACCGGTAGATTTTACCTCCCCCCGCGAGAAATGAGAGAGGTGGGGCTATTCCCGATATGAGTGTTGTATATCGAAGAAATCTCCGACCATGCTTTGGAATCTTTGCACAGCAGGGGGAAGAGGACCCGAATTCTTGCTTAGACTTCAAGCGATTCAGCTTTAGCCGTATTGATGATATTCCCCTATCAGTCGGTGAAAGCAATAAAGTTTCTACCGATTTCACGAAATGCTCTGGTTCTTACATGATGTCACTCATTTGCAAGTAATTCGTCGGGATTTTGCATCTACTCCTGTTCCAAATGCAACCGGAGGAATCCAGTTATCTCATTCAGATATGCGACTCGCACACACTCCCTTTCCAAAATAAAATAGTACACCCGAAACTAGAATCAGATTAATCGGATTTGTCTCCAAGATATTGGTATTCGAACCAAAACCGCGGCAGGAGTCCAATGACTCGTAGAGACGGCGATGTCACTTATACTTCTCATGCTCCCTCCCCCTCCCAAGGGATTATCTAAATCCTACATAATTCCTTCAATCTGACCTGGAATAGAATCATGGATTCGGAGGGAATACCTACACACTAGATAAAAAATAGAACTGACGTGGGAATGGAACGGAGCAATCAACTGGTTCATTCCATACTGATGTGGGGGGGGGGATTCACAAAATAACTTGGAGAGTCGCGAGAAGGAATCGATAAAATAGATTGATCGAGGATTTTCTGTCAGACCCCCCCCCTGAATAAGATAATCTCCCAATCAGATAATCGATTTGGAAAGGGTCCGATTGGGGAGGGGGTACAGGGCTCCCCAAGTACCCCTCACTGTGGGTGGATCGAACGAAAGGATTTGCAGATAACGGTGCTAGGGCTACAACTGGTCCATAGATTGTTAAAGCTTCCGTGAAGGCTAAACTTGACAATGAAGTGCCTCGAATTTTACCCTCTGCCTCTGGTTGTCTCGCAATACCTTCTACTGCTTGACCCGCGGCAGTGCCTTGACCAACACCGGGACCAATAGAAGCGAGGCCTACAGCTAATCCGGCAGCAATAACAGAAGCAGCAGGAATCAAGGGGTTCGTATTAATCTCCTCTTTTTTATTTAATTCAACCAATTCCGACTTAGCAAAGATCAATGCCTACTGGAATAATTCTGTGAAAATTCACTCAGAGCCGCTGATGGGTTGAAATGTTCCTTCCGATTCACTTGTTTCTATTCGAAGCATTGAAATAGCAATACCGGTGGGCGAGAAATAAAGCCATTCCCCCGACGAGAATCCACCAATCTCACTCGTTACCCGTAATGCAGCAATTGGATGAAAATATAGTACTTCATGATGAGGAATTCCAGCCACGGCCCGGATGAGATTCAACTCCTTGTTGTAACACGATAGGAGATACTAGTAAGTATCGGTATCATTGGTTCCCGAGGTGACAAAGATTCCCACGAATTGCGGAACATCTTGTGATTCGTCCCCCCCTGCAGACTGGAGGGAATGCTCGAGTCGAATGGTGGGAATCACTATTGTCATTTCCATCCCCATCCCTTTGAATGGAAATGGGAGTAGTAGGATTTCCCCCCCCCCCTCTAATAGGAGGGGGGTATCATATTATTATACCACAGAAACAGTTTTTGCTACTCCAAGAGGTGGCCCGAGTACCTGTCGAATACCACGATCCTAATCCGATGATTCGTCGGAATCGAAACTCGGTTAATGATGACCCTCCATGGATTCCCCTATATAAGCTGCAGCTGGAGTCGCAAGAATCAAAGCTTGAATGGCACTTGTGAATGATCCTGGAAGCATCATAGGTACGGGAACAATTAGGGGTACTAGAGAGACGAGGACAGCTACTACCAACTCATCAGCTAATATATTTCCGAAGAGTCGGAAACTAGGTGGTGAAGGTTTAGTGAAATCTTCTGGAATATTAATAGGTAGCAGTACTGGAGTGGGTTGGATGTATTTACCGAAGTAACTAAGACCTCTCTTGTTTAGACCCGCGTGGAAATATGCCACTGATGTAGGCAAAGCTAATGCAACAGTTGTATTGATATCATTCGTAGGTGCAGCCAACTCTCCATGAGGTGATTGGATAACTCGCCGAGGAAACAGAGCACCTGACCGGTTAGAAACAGAAATGGATGGAAACATAGTTCCAATGAATGCAACCCAGGGACGATACCCTTCTTCCCCCATCTGAGTTCTAGTCGGATCCCTAATAGATTCAAGAATATATTCAATGAAATTTTGACTGCCAGTCGGGATGGTTTGCAAATCCCGAGTAGCTGCGGTAGATAAACCCAATGATATAGCAATTACTACCCGGGAAGTTACAAGAACTTGTGCATGAACTTGGAAATTTCCTACTTGCCAATAGAGATGTTGACCCACTTCCACGCCCGATACTTGATATAGATTATCAATCCCATGAATGGACAATTGTTCGGAATTCGTATTACCTCCTTATCAGGAATCAACGTGGGGAAGAATGATTTGCACAGAACAATCAAGTGGATTCCTAATCACTACATAATCCCAGGGTTGTCCCCATAATAGAGTCACAGCATATTGCTGTCTCTGGGGTAAGTCTCTGTTTCATTCTACCACGAATAGTTGGGATAGTTACTGATTTCACTATCTATTAAGTTCAATATCTTTGAGTTCGAACGACCCTCAGAAATAGCCAGTGTTGATTTATCCAGTACCCGTCGAATGGAGGACCGCGCATCATCATTACTTGGAATCGGAATATCTGTGAGATCTGGATCGCAATCTGTATCGACGACACAGATTGTAGGAATACCTGAAGTGATACGTTCTCTAATAGCAGTGGATTATTCGTGTTGATCAGTAATTATCGCAATATCGGGTAAATTTGACATATATTGAATTCCACCTAGATACTTCTTCAATCGAAGTAATTGTTTTTTCGGAATCGATGCCTCTTTTTTCGGGAGTCGATCGAACCCCCCCGTATCTTCTTCATTCTGCAAATATTGAAATCTCTGAAGACGTGTTTCTGTAGTGGACCAATTCGTTAACATGCCACCGAGCCACTTTTCATTCACGTAGTGACATCGAGATTTCGTCGCAGCCGATGCAATTAGATCAGCTACTTGGTATTTTGTACCTACTATTGAGAATTCTTTTCCCTCCGTCGCTGCATTGGATACCGAATCACAGGCTTCGGATAGGAGACGAGCAGTCTGAGTTAGATCGGGAATGTGAACACCTTTCCGTTCCGTAAATATATAAGGTGACATCTTGGGATTCCACTTTTGGGTTTGATGACCGAAATGGACCCCCGCCTCCATCATCCCTTCTGGATCGATATTCCAATTTTTCTGTTGCATTTTACCCCCCCAAAAAAGAACTACGAAAAGCCGCAGATTGATTTGATTTTTATGGAAGTTACGTAATTATTACGATTCACTGGTCGGGATTATTGAGTGAGACATACCCGAGATGCTACGTCGCAAAATGATTCTGAATCTCATTCACCAATATTGACTCCGGGGAGGGGTTGTCTCAATCCTTCGTGAATCATTAATCTATGGTGGGAACTCGGCTCCCTCCCGTAATAAGTATGAGGGGGAATATCCCTTGCCTCTCGACTGAAGATGTTAAAATCACTAATAGCTAAATAAAATTCCGTATTTCTCTCTACATCTAGTTGACGAATAACCTCCTGACTGCCGGTCCCAATGGGAACGAGATCACCAAGGATGACATTTTCTTTCAGTCCCTTCAACCAATCGATTCGACCCCGAATAGCGGCTCTAGCCAGTACCCGAGTAGTTTCTTGAAAACTCGCCTCTGATATAAAACTAGTAGTGTTAAGAGATGCTTTTGTCATTCCCAATACAACAGGTTCGTAGAAATTCGATTCTTTTAAGACGCGATTCATTCGTTACGCTTATGATGATTCAATAAGCTCTCCGGGTAAGAAAACATTAGTTATTCCATCTTCCAACGTTACTACTTTCGATGTCAGTTGTCAAATGATGATTTCTATATGCCTATCGGATATTTACACCCCCTGGGATCCATGAACCTTTTGAATTTGATCAATCGGAACCAGTTGACAATCTTCCATACCTATTCCGGCACTCGTGAAATGACTCCAAGGATTACCAACTAATCTTGTAATAGTTCTCCTCCATCTATCAGAAATATCTTCGATTCTTGCTAAGGTAAAAGCGGTGGAACGAGATTCCAACAACTGCTCAACCTTTGGAAAACCCTGAATAATATCCCCAGACCTCGATCTATCGTGTAGTAATGTTATTAATGTATCCCCCTTCCCAATGATATCTCCGTAATTCTTATGAATAGTCGCCCCCTCAGTTGCTAGGAGAGGCTTGGCTGTTCTGATTGGTGAGTATTCTCGGTGAATAGCTATGATTTGGCCGGATTGGAGGCAGATATCACCCCCGTAAATGCATGCGTTTTCACTGACCAGAAGTCCGAGATTAATAGGCAGAATTCTTGCTCCGGGGAAATATGATGGGGGGAAGATCAATCTGGGGAAGCATCCTCCCACCAATAAATCTGGGGAGTATTCAAATATCGATTCATTTTCATCTATTGAATACCAATACCTACGTCCCGATGCATCTGTTGACTCATCGACAAAGGGATCCTCGGCAAAAGAGACTTTGTTGCTTGATACGGAGTAGGAAAACAACAAAGAGTAGGGGCTATTTTGTGAATCACCTAAAAGGCCCAACTTTTTGTTTCCCCTTCCACCAGTAGTAGGATAAAATTCTCCAAAATCTGTCAATACTCCTTTTGGTCCTGCGGTACCTCTCCAAATAGATCCAGCATCAGAATCCGAGTGGGGATCTTTTGAATCTATGTTGTTACGAAAGACAGTCATACCCCCCGATCCAGAATTATCGGAATATGCACCCCCCCTTCCATATACCCCTCCGTCTGGGTCGGGGGGCAGGGGGTTACGAAAAAGATTGGATGGTGATAGGATTAAGAAGGATGCACCTTGTTGGGGTACTACATGAATAGTACCTCGATATCCGACAAATTCTTTATTTTTATTCTCATCGCGTGAATTCAAATTGATGGGGGATAGCTTCCCACCGAGCGCCAGTTGTGGAGGAGCTTCCCCAGCTCTTGTCTCAGGGGACAAAAACGGATTGGAAAGTCCCATTGGGTTAACCTGGAGGAAGGTGCTAAGACTGTCACTTATCTTAATATTGGTGAGAGACAGATACGACCCTTCCGGGGGAGGGGGGGATTCTTGCCAATCAGCCACTAAACAAGTTTGAACCAATTGGATATCTGTGTTGTCACTTATTTCTACTACTTCGCCGTCTCTGTAAAAGATATAGGTAAAGACTTGAATTCCCAAGTCTTTCTCTGTCTTTGGTATTTCAGGCATTCGTATTGGAGAATCACCAGGTACATTGTATTCTACAACTGTTCTTATTGAGACAGAGGGCTTCCTTCTTCTAGCCGATGCAACTGGTTGGGGATAAACCCAATTATCAGATTTGAATTCACCGAGAATCAGATGCCCTGGTGGAATCAAAGTATCAGCCTGTTTAGATATATTAGTTTTCTTTTTCGGATAATAGATATATCCGGGTAAGATTCTTATTTTGATACTATTGGGTATCTTTTCTATGCGAACCAACCCACCCATCTGACTAATAATATTAGAAGTTATTTGTGTGCCCTCCTCGACAACACTGTTGTTCTTCACCAAAATGGATGAGGAAGGCTCGCAAATAGTATACACTTCTTCAGGGATCAAGGAAGAGTTACCTCCTTTGGTGACTTTATACCGCGATCTAGAACTTGCTGTTTCACTGCCAGAAACCAATTCTCCTTCATCAATGGGTTCTACTTCTGCAGTACCATATCTTACAACTCCCGAAACGTTGGTTCGATACTTCGAGTCTTCGCAAATAGCAATAATTTCATTCCGATCCAAAATCACGTTATTGAGTATACGGAACTCGGAATTTGCGTAAGATAATTTCCTGTACCGACCCTCCTGTTCCGGTGATAGAGGAACCACCTCTGTTCCCCCACCTCGACCCATGGAAGGAGTTGAAACAAATCTCGACGAATTCAATTCACTTTTGATAGATTCAAAATCGACATTGATTCCGGACTCCCATATCCATTCCTGATAACATCCAGAGTTAATGACACTAATATTCTCCCAATTTACCTCCCGAAGCTCGCGTTTACTCTCGTTGGAATGGGATCTGGTATCAATTCTATCTTGATCTTCATAAAAGGAATTCCCATTGGAATCACTAGAGGTTCCTGAAAGGACCCGTACATGACCGCTATTGCGCACGACATGAATATTACTATGTATATCTTCGGGCGAGTGATACACGACCCCATTCCAATAGGTTTCCCCCTCTAAATTTGGATAGATCTTTCTCTTAATCCGTTCCTTGAGAGGAAACTCCTTGGCTCAGACTTCCGCAGTGATTCGTTTCGATTCAACATATTGATTATTTTGAATCACAAGTAGACTTTGTGCTGGAATCACAGGATTGTGTGTATCATTTTAACTTCTAATAGAGATAGGTAATTCATTTTGACACATCCAAGCGGGCTGTCCGTGTCGCGTACGTGTGGGATATAATGACTTCTCATCGGAATTGATGATTCCATTGAACGGGATTCATACATGTTCTGCGATATCACCCGTAAATACTCCACCAGTATGAGAAGTTCTTGATGTTAATTGGGTTCCTGGTTCTCCGATTGGTTAGCCCGCAATAATACCTACAGCTTCTCCCAATTCCACCAAGTCGTGGTGGGCGAGACCCCAGCCGTAACACAATTGACAAATCCAGAAAATGCTTTTACGTGTCGGGGGAGATCTTACATGTATCGGTTTCAGTCGCTA
>NW_028239655.1:17500-54752 GCF_047967505.1 Dipteris shenzhenensis | reverse complement strand
AGGGATCCACACGAACGATACCACAACAGAGACTAGTTGGACGTGTGTTAGCAGGCAATGTATATCTAGATATGAGACGTATTGCTATGCGTAATCAGGATATTGATAATGAACCCGCCAGTAACTCAGTAGTAGCGACTGAACCGATACATGTAAGATCTCCCCCGACACGTAAAAGCATTTTCTGGATTTGTCAATTGTGTTACGGCTGGGGTCTCGCCCACCACGACTTGGTGGAATTGGGAGAAGCTGTAGGTATTATTGCGGGCTAACCAATCGGAGAACCAGGAACCCAATTAACATCAAGAACTTCTCATACTGGTGGAGTATTTACGGGTGATATCGCAGAACATGTATGAATCCCGTTCAATGGAATCATCAATTCCGATGAGAAGTCATTATATCCCACACGTACGCGACACGGACAGCCCGCTTGGATGTGTCAAAATGAATTACCTATCTCTATTAGAAGTTAAAATGATACACACAATCCTGTGATTCCAGCACAAAGTCTACTTGTGATTCAAAATAATCAATATGTTGAATCGAAACGAATCACTGCGGAAGTCTGAGCCAAGGAGTTTCCTCTCAAGGAACGGATTAAGAGAAAGATCTATCCAAATTTAGAGGGGGAAACCTATTGGAATGGGGTCGTGTATCACTCGCCCGAAGATATACATAGTAATATTCATGTCGTGCGCAATAGCGGTCATGTACGGGTCCTTTCAGGAACCTCTAGTGATTCCAATGGGAATTCCTTTTATGAAGATCAAGATAGAATTGATACCAGATCCCATTCCAACGAGAGTAAACGCGAGCTTCGGGAGGTAAATTGGGAGAATATTAGTGTCATTAACTCTGGATGTTATCAGGAATGGATATGGGAGTCCGGAATCAATGTCGATTTTGAATCTATCAAAAGTGAATTGAATTCGTCGAGATTTGTTTCAACTCCTTCCATGGGTCGAGGTGGGGGAACAGAGGTGGTTCCTCTATCACCGGAACAGGAGGGTCGGTACAGGAAATTATCTTACGCAAATTCCGAGTTCCGTATACTCAATAACGTGATTTTGGATCGGAATGAAATTATTGCTATTTGCGAAGACTCGAAGTATCGAACCAACGTTTCGGGAGTTGTAAGATATGGTACTGCAGAAGTAGAACCCATTGATGAAGGAGAATTGGTTTCTGGCAGTGAAACAGCAAGTTCTAGATCGCGGTATAAAGTCACCAAAGGAGGTAACTCTTCCTTGATCCCTGAAGAAGTGTATACTATTTGCGAGCCTTCCTCATCCATTTTGGTGAAGAACAACAGTGTTGTCGAGGAGGGCACACAAATAACTTCTAATATTATTAGTCAGATGGGTGGGTTGGTTCGCATAGAAAAGATACCCAATAGTATCAAAATAAGAATCTTACCCGGATATATCTATTATCCGAAAAAGAAAACTAATATATCTAAACAGGCTGATACTTTGATTCCACCAGGGCATCTGATTCTCGGTGAATTCAAATCTGATAATTGGGTTTATCCCCAACCAGTTGCATCGGCTAGAAGAAGGAAGCCCTCTGTCTCAATAAGAACAGTTGTAGAATACAATGTACCTGGTGATTCTCCAATACGAATGCCTGAAATACCAAAGACAGAGAAAGACTTGGGAATTCAAGTCTTTACCTATATCTTTTACAGAGACGGCGAAGTAGTAGAAATAAGTGACAACACAGATATCCAATTGGTTCAAACTTGTTTAGTGGCTGATTGGCAAGAATCCCCCCCTCCCCCGGAAGGGTCGTATCTGTCTCTCACCAATATTAAGATAAGTGACAGTCTTAGCACCTTCCTCCAGGTTAACCCAATGGGACTTTCCAATCCGTTTTTGTCCCCTGAGACAAGAGCTGGGGAAGCTCCTCCACAACTGGCGCTCGGTGGGAAGCTATCCCCCATCAATTTGAATTCACGCGATGAGAATAAAAATAAAGAATTTGTCGGATATCGAGGTACTATTCATGTAGTACCCCAACAAGGTGCATCCTTCTTAATCCTATCACCATCCAATCTTTTTCGTAACCCCCTGCCCCCCGACCCAGACGGAGGGGTATATGGAAGGGGGGGTGCATATTCCGATAATTCTGGATCGGGGGGTATGACTGTCTTTCGTAACAACATAGATTCAAAAGATCCCCACTCGGATTCTGATGCTGGATCTATTTGGAGAGGTACCGCAGGACCAAAAGGAGTATTGACAGATTTTGGAGAATTTTATCCTACTACTGGTGGAAGGGGAAACAAAAAGTTGGGCCTTTTAGGTGATTCACAAAATAGCCCCTACTCTTTGTTGTTTTCCTACTCCGTATCAAGCAACAAAGTCTCTTTTGCCGAGGATCCCTTTGTCGATGAGTCAACAGATGCATCGGGACGTAGGTATTGGTATTCAATAGATGAAAATGAATCGATATTTGAATACTCCCCAGATTTATTGGTGGGAGGATGCTTCCCCAGATTGATCTTCCCCCCATCATATTTCCCCGGAGCAAGAATTCTGCCTATTAATCTCGGACTTCTGGTCAGTGAAAACGCATGCATTTACGGGGGTGATATCTGCCTCCAATCCGGCCAAATCATAGCTATTCACCGAGAATACTCACCAATCAGAACAGCCAAGCCTCTCCTAGCAACTGAGGGGGCGACTATTCATAAGAATTACGGAGATATCATTGGGAAGGGGGATACATTAATAACATTACTACACGATAGATCGAGGTCTGGGGATATTATTCAGGGTTTTCCAAAGGTTGAGCAGTTGTTGGAATCTCGTTCCACCGCTTTTACCTTAGCAAGAATCGAAGATATTTCTGATAGATGGAGGAGAACTATTACAAGATTAGTTGGTAATCCTTGGAGTCATTTCACGAGTGCCGGAATAGGTATGGAAGATTGTCAACTGGTTCCGATTGATCAAATTCAAAAGGTTCATGGATCCCAGGGGGTGTAAATATCCGATAGGCATATAGAAATCATCATTTGACAACTGACATCGAAAGTAGTAACGTTGGAAGATGGAATAACTAATGTTTTCTTACCCGGAGAGCTTATTGAATCATCATAAGCGTAACGAATGAATCGCGTCTTAAAAGAATCGAATTTCTACGAACCTGTTGTATTGGGAATGACAAAAGCATCTCTTAACACTACTAGTTTTATATCAGAGGCGAGTTTTCAAGAAACTACTCGGGTACTGGCTAGAGCCGCTATTCGGGGTCGAATCGATTGGTTGAAGGGACTGAAAGAAAATGTCATCCTTGGTGATCTCGTTCCCATTGGGACCGGCAGTCAGGAGGTTATTCGTCAACTAGATGTAGAGAGAAATACGGAATTTTATTTAGCTATTAGTGATTTTAACATCTTCAGTCGAGAGGCAAGGGATATTCCCCCTCATACTTATTACGGGAGGGAGCCGAGTTCCCACCATAGATTAATGATTCACGAAGGATTGAGACAACCCCTCCCCGGAGTCAATATTGGTGAATGAGATTCAGAATCATTTTGCGACGTAGCATCTCGGGTATGTCTCACTCAATAATCCCGACCAGTGAATCGTAATAATTACGTAACTTCCATAAAAATCAAATCAATCTGCGGCTTTTCGTAGTTCTTTTTTGGGGGGGTAAAATGCAACAGAAAAATTGGAATATCGATCCAGAAGGGATGATGGAGGCGGGGGTCCATTTCGGTCATCAAACCCAAAAGTGGAATCCCAAGATGTCACCTTATATATTTACGGAACGGAAAGGTGTTCACATTCCCGATCTAACTCAGACTGCTCGTCTCCTATCCGAAGCCTGTGATTCGGTATCCAATGCAGCGACGGAGGGAAAAGAATTCTCAATAGTAGGTACAAAATACCAAGTAGCTGATCTAATTGCATCGGCTGCGACGAAATCTCGATGTCACTACGTGAATGAAAAGTGGCTCGGTGGCATGTTAACGAATTGGTCCACTACAGAAACACGTCTTCAGAGATTTCAATATTTGCAGAATGAAGAAGATACGGGGGGGTTCGATCGACTCCCGAAAAAAGAGGCATCGATTCCGAAAAAACAATTACTTCGATTGAAGAAGTATCTAGGTGGAATTCAATATATGTCAAATTTACCCGATATTGCGATAATTACTGATCAACACGAATAATCCACTGCTATTAGAGAACGTATCACTTCAGGTATTCCTACAATCTGTGTCGTCGATACAGATTGCGATCCAGATCTCACAGATATTCCGATTCCAAGTAATGATGATGCGCGGTCCTCCATTCGACGGGTACTGGATAAATCAACACTGGCTATTTCTGAGGGTCGTTCGAACTCAAAGATATTGAACTTAATAGATAGTGAAATCAGTAACTATCCCAACTATTCGTGGTAGAATGAAACAGAGACTTACCCCAGAGACAGCAATATGCTGTGACTCTATTATGGGGACAACCCTGGGATTATGTAGTGATTAGGAATCCACTTGATTGTTCTGTGCAAATCATTCTTCCCCACGTTGATTCCTGATAAGGAGGTAATACGAATTCCGAACAATTGTCCATTCATGGGATTGATAATCTATATCAAGTATCGGGCGTGGAAGTGGGTCAACATCTCTATTGGCAAGTAGGAAATTTCCAAGTTCATGCACAAGTTCTTGTAACTTCCCGGGTAGTAATTGCTATATCATTGGGTTTATCTACCGCAGCTACTCGGGATTTGCAAACCATCCCGACTGGCAGTCAAAATTTCATTGAATATATTCTTGAATCTATTAGGGATCCGACTAGAACTCAGATGGGGGAAGAAGGGTATCGTCCCTGGGTTGCATTCATTGGAACTATGTTTCCATCCATTTCTGTTTCTAACCGGTCAGGTGCTCTGTTTCCTCGGCGAGTTATCCAATCACCTCATGGAGAGTTGGCTGCACCTACGAATGATATCAATACAACTGTTGCATTAGCTTTGCCTACATCAGTGGCATATTTCCACGCGGGTCTAAACAAGAGAGGTCTTAGTTACTTCGGTAAATACATCCAACCCACTCCAGTACTGCTACCTATTAATATTCCAGAAGATTTCACTAAACCTTCACCACCTAGTTTCCGACTCTTCGGAAATATATTAGCTGATGAGTTGGTAGTAGCTGTCCTCGTCTCTCTAGTACCCCTAATTGTTCCCGTACCTATGATGCTTCCAGGATCATTCACAAGTGCCATTCAAGCTTTGATTCTTGCGACTCCAGCTGCAGCTTATATAGGGGAATCCATGGAGGGTCATCATTAACCGAGTTTCGATTCCGACGAATCATCGGATTAGGATCGTGGTATTCGACAGGTACTCGGGCCACCTCTTGGAGTAGCAAAAACTGTTTCTGTGGTATAATAATATGATACCCCCCTCCTATTAGAGGGGGGGGGGAAATCCTACTACTCCCATTTCCATTCAAAGGGATGGGGATGGAAATGACAATAGTGATTCCCACCATTCGACTCGAGCATTCCCTCCAGTCTGCAGGGGGGGACGAATCACAAGATGTTCCGCAATTCGTGGGAATCTTTGTCACCTCGGGAACCAATGATACCGATACTTACTAGTATCTCCTATCGTGTTACAACAAGGAGTTGAATCTCATCCGGGCCGTGGCTGGAATTCCTCATCATGAAGTACTATATTTTCATCCAATTGCTGCATTACGGGTAACGAGTGAGATTGGTGGATTCTCGTCGGGGGAATGGCTTTATTTCTCGCCCACCGGTATTGCTATTTCAATGCTTCGAATAGAAACAAGTGAATCGGAAGGAACATTTCAACCCATCAGCGGCTCTGAGTGAATTTTCACAGAATTATTCCAGTAGGCATTGATCTTTGCTAAGTCGGAATTGGTTGAATTAAATAAAAAAGAGGAGATTAATACGAACCCCTTGATTCCTGCTGCTTCTGTTATTGCTGCCGGATTAGCTGTAGGCCTCGCTTCTATTGGTCCCGGTGTTGGTCAAGGCACTGCCGCGGGTCAAGCAGTAGAAGGTATTGCGAGACAACCAGAGGCAGAGGGTAAAATTCGAGGCACTTCATTGTCAAGTTTAGCCTTCACGGAAGCTTTAACAATCTATGGACCAGTTGTAGCCCTAGCACCGTTATCTGCAAATCCTTTCGTTCGATCCACCCACAGTGAGGGGTACTTGGGGAGCCCTGTACCCCCTCCCCAATCGGACCCTTTCCAAATCGATTATCTGATTGGGAGATTATCTTATTCAGGGGGGGGGGTCTGACAGAAAATCCTCGATCAATCTATTTTATCGATTCCTTCTCGCGACTCTCCAAGTTATTTTGTGAATCCCCCCCCCCACATCAGTATGGAATGAACCAGTTGATTGCTCCGTTCCATTCCCACGTCAGTTCTATTTTTTATCTAGTGTGTAGGTATTCCCTCCGAATCCATGATTCTATTCCAGGTCAGATTGAAGGAATTATGTAGGATTTAGATAATCCCTTGGGAGGGGGAGGGAGCATGAGAAGTATAAGTGACATCGCCGTCTCTACGAGTCATTGGACTCCTGCCGCGGGTTTTGGTTCGAATACCAATATCTTGGAGACAAATCCGATTAATCTGATTCTAGTTTCGGGTGTACTATTTTATTTTGGAAAGGGAGTGTGTGCGAGTCGCATATCTGAATGAGATAACTGGATTCCTCCGGTTGCATTTGGAACAGGAGTAGATGCAAAATCCCGACGAATTACTTGCAAATGAGTGACATCATGTAAGAACCAGAGCATTTCGTGAAATCGGTAGAAACTTTATTGCTTTCACCGACTGATAGGGGAATATCATCAATACGGCTAAAGCTGAATCGCTTGAAGTCTAAGCAAGAATTCGGGTCCTCTTCCCCCTGCTGTGCAAAGATTCCAAAGCATGGTCGGAGATTTCTTCGATATACAACACTCATATCGGGAATAGCCCCACCTCTCTCATTTCTCGCGGGGGGAGGTAAAATCTACCGGTAGGAACCAAATTTTGTTCAATCTGCTGAATAGACAACCCATCTGGAATGAATATTATTCAGAGGAAACGACTTCGCTGGTAGGAGGAGTATCGTCCAGAAGAGCCCTCGATGATTTTCAAGTTTCAGCAATTTGATTTCCACCTGTGGACTACATTCATAGGGATGGCAGGTCCGTGAAGATATTGGATTTTCTTATCCTATCGAGAGGTACGGGCGGGAAAGCCGAATGAATCGAAAGATCCATGTTCGGTTTGGGAAGGGACCACAGATCTCTGGGAACCGGAGATATATAATCTACTTTCATTGACCAATCTACTGGAGAATTGTAAGGGAACAATCTTGAGTACTATTCGTGACGCGGAGGAACGTTATAAAGAGGCTACCGAAAAACTCAAGCAGGCTCGGACTCGTTTGCAACAAGCAAAAGTGAAAGCGGATGAGATCCGCGTGAATGGACTCACGCAAATGGAGGGGGAGAAGCGGGATCTCGTTGATGCGGCTGATGAAGATCCAAAAAGATTGGAGGATAGTAAAAATTATACTATTCGTTTTGAAAAACAACGGGCAATTGAACAGGTTCGCCAGCAAGTCTCTCGCCTTGCCTCAGAAAGAGCTCCGGAGAGTCCGAATAGTCGTTTAGATGGCGAATTGCATTTGCGCATGATTGATTATCACATTGGCCTATTCCGGGCCATGGAAAACGCAGCTGATTAGCTTCCGTATTAGCTTCCGTAGGTCCCATTTCTCAAGAAGATAGTAAATAGATGCTAATGGTAATAAATATTCGACCCGGCGAAATTAGCAGTATTATTCGCAAACAAATTGAGGGATATGTTCCAGAAGTAGAGGTTGTCAATACCGGCACCGTACTCCAAGTCGGAGATGGGATCGCTCGCATTCATGGTCTTAACGAAGTAATGGCTGGTGAATTGGCAGAATCTGAAGACGGTACAGTAGGAATTGCTCTGAATCCGGAATCTGATAATGTCGGGGCTGTATCGATGGGTGATGGTTTGGCCATACAGGAAGGAGGTTCTGTAAAAGCAACGGGAAGGATTGCCCAAGTACCAGTTAGTGATTCCTTCTCAGGTCGTGTCGCAAATGCTTTAGCTTAACCCATTGATGGCAGAGGCCAAATTCCAGCTTCTGAATCTAGACCGATTGAATCCCCTGCTCCGGGGATTATTTCAAGGCGTTCCGTATATGAACCCTCACAAACGGGTCTTATTGCTATTGACTCTATGATCCCCATAGGACGCGGCCAGCGAGAGTTAATAATTGGAGACAGACAGACGGGTAAAACAGCAGTAGCTACAGATACAATTTTGAATCAGAAAGGTCAAAATGTTATATGTGTTTATGTAGCGATTGGTCAAAAAGCCTCCTCCGTAGCTCAGGTAGTGAATACTTCTCAGGATCGTGGCGCCATGGAATATACAATTGTGGTATCGGAGACTGCAAACTCTCCGGCTACTCTGCAATATCTCGCCCCCTATACAGGAGCAGCTCCGGCTGAATACTTCATGTATCGTAAACAACATACCCTGATTATCTATGATGATCTTTCTAAACAAGCTCAGGCTCATCGACAGATGTCTCTCCTACTGAGAAGACCACCCGGACGAGAAGCATATCCAGGAGATGTTTTTTATCTACATTCGCGTCTCTTGGAAAGAGCGGCTAAATCAAGTACCCAATTAGGTGAAGGTAGCATGACCGCTTTGCCCATCGTCGAGACCCAGGCCGGAGATGTCTCAGCCTACATCCCGACTAATGTCATTTCTATCACTGATGGACAGATATTTCTATCAGCGGATCTATTCAATGCTGGAATTCGACCGGCAATCAATGTGGGGATTTCCGTATCTAGAGTAGGATCCGCCGCTTAGATCAAAGCCATGAAACAAGTAGCTGGTAAATCAAAATTGGAATTAGCTCAATTTGCTGAATTAGAAGCTTTTGCCTAATTTGCTTCTGATCTCGATAAAGCTACTCAAAATCAGCTAGCAAGGGGTCAGCGGCTACGTGAGTTACTTAAACAATCTCAATCATCCCCACTATCGGTAGAAGAACAAGTAGCTACTATTCATACCGGAGTTAATGGATATTTGGATATATTGGACGTCGAGAAGGTGAAGAGATTCCTGGTTCAGTTACGTGAGTATATAACAACCAATAAACCCGGATCCGTCGAAATTATTCGTTCTACCAAGATGTTTACGGAACAAGCAGAGATGCTTTCAAAGGAAGCTATTAAAGAATATACGGAACTTTTCTTGCTTCGCGAGAAGTAAAAAATAACTTTCAGAACACGCAAAATATGTCTTGAGTAGGGGGTGGGAGGAAAGAAAAGGATCAGAAGCCATTTGCAATTTGCAAACACCCATCAGTCGTATACACGGAATTACGTCCAATAGGATTCGAACCTATATTGGAGGTTTAGAAGACCTCTGTCCTATCCATTAGACGATGGACGCCCCCCCCCCCCGAGGGGGGGGGCAGGAACTATGCTATGGACAAACAAAAACAATAACTTCGGTTTGTTCAAGGTATGGCTGCGTAGCGGGAGCCAGAACCCAAGCCTAGATTAGCGGGAATCGGGAGATGGAGAAGGGTAACTTAAACCGGTTCAATTGGTGAGCGGGTAGCGGGAATCGAACCCGCATCAGTAGCTTGGAAGGCTAGGGGTTATAGTCGATGCTACTGAATGAGTTCATTATGGCATCTCTAATTCAGAACCGAACGTGAAGGTCTCCCTTCATTCGGCTCCTCTATGGAATGGATAGTAGAAGGAGGAGCTTGAGGGAGATGAATATCCCCAGATACAAGCATAGAGAGATTCTTTTTCACTCTTCGCTGCGTAAACAGAGAAATGGAAAGCATTGGAATCTCATTCCGAAGACTCATTGCGGATATCTCCTCCTTCTCGACCAGGGTTACATTGCTGGTGAGAAGGATCCATAGCATCTATGTCAGTTTCTTCCGTATCCGACGAGACGGGAACACACTTCCTAGATGATCCCTGTGGAAAAGCATATTACTCCCACGACTCGTGAAAATACTTTGTCGAATCGAAGGTCAGCCGATGTCTCTTCCGGTTACTTCGTTTCTTATTTCTATAGATGACAATCCTTAGGAGAATATTTTTTCTTTCACCGAGTTATAGAATTGTCCACGAAATGCTTGATAATCCTGGTAAATAAGGATCGATCTTTTCATAACTATTTGGCTCGGATTCATTACTGGATCAGAGATTCAGTGACGATGAGACAAATATTTCGGGTTGCTATCCATAGATTCTACACTAGTTGTTCCGGGACCTCTGGATCCTGGAAAAATTCCGCTTCATTATTCCGATATGCAACTGGTTCGACTTCGCAAACGTAGGAATATATAGGAATGACAGGAATAACGCTTTCTACACCGACACTCATTGTAGGAAAGTATGTGGACTTCCCTTAGAAATAAAGCTTTTCGATCGAGTGAGAAATCAATTTGAAAGATCCCTCAGCTACCTGGTTCGAAAATGAAGCGAATCACACTTTTACCACTAAACCATACCCGCCACGATTGGATTGTATCATATATAAGTCTTTCCTGTCTAAGGATGGGTTGTAGCCAAAAGTGTTAGTAAAAAGGAGCTCCCCCCCCCCCCCCCGTTTCAAATATCCATCTCCGGAATTCAGTGTTTAATGAGAAATTTTCTTGCTTCCGGAGATGGTACGACAGAATTACAAATTTCCCTTACGGGCTGCTGATAGAGCAATTACTAGTGGTCCTGATGCAACTACTAATGCCAGAACAGCAAGTTGTGCAATTAGTTCTAGATTCACCACCTACCTCCTCATCTTCAGAAATATCTAAATCAAAGCGGTCCCCTTTTCCTTTCGCAATTATCCCCCGCCTCCTCCCACTACTTCAATAGACACTCCCGGAATGGTGTATCTGAAATACAGGAGATGTTTTTGTGTGGCCATGACAAATTGAAATTGGTACAATTAAATGAGAGATGGTGATTCACGTAAACGAGGAAATCTCGCATTTCATTCCTCGTTTCTCGAAATGTATAAAGAATCGGGAGATAAGTAATGACATCAATCCCGGATGGGCAGATGATTCTGGCCCTTATTAGTGCCTCTCTAACAAGTATCTTAGCCGTAAGATTGGGTCTCGCATTGTATCGGTAACTGGTTCGTCACCGCATAGATAGGCAGCCTGGCTGATCGCGGCTAGGCTGGGAGATTCCAATCCCGGCTGAATGAAAGTGATTCATTCAAGAATCTGATTCTCGGAGGAGAATCGGGGGGGGGGGGGGGGGAAGGAGAAAATGATGCTTCCTATTCGGGATTGAACTTCGCCTTGTAACAGATTTCTCAGACACGCCGTCTCCTATACTTCCATTGAAGTATGGACTTCCGTCCCAGCCTCGTGGTAAAGTCCAAAGGATTCCACCGCATGGAGAGATGGCCGAGAGGTCTAAAGCGTCGGATTGCTAATCCGTTGTACAATACATTTGTACCGAGGGTTCGAATCCCTCTCTCTCCCCCAATAATTAACTGATCCGTTGGACAAGGCAATTCCGACGAATTGCATATCGGACTTCATTTATTCTTTGCGCCCGGGGTTACGCCCAGGGTCGTTTGATGGGAATCCAAAAACGAAGAGAGAAACAGAAGAGATAACTACTGTATAAACGAATAGCTTAAGAGTAAGCATGACCTAGTCCCCCTGATCGTAACTAGAAGTGAAACGGAACGGAACACATTTTTCATATTTATACCATACGTTTCTTCTTCGATTCAAAGAAGGAATAGGAAGAATCAGGAATCTGCTGAGGTGAATAACATATATCCGACTCGAACGTCTTCTCCTCCGGGATATCCTTTTTCTTTTGAATGAATCGATTTGAGTCCGAGTCGTTGCAAGTAAATTGGCGCATTAGGTACTACGAAATGCTCAATTGGATTCATCGCAGTGTAAGAAGGAGGGATGGACTTCCCCCAATCCCAACTGCGATATTTATTAGTATAGCCGGGAGGGGTCAGTTTCCCCTCCCGGCGAGTCAGCTGGTGGCGGGGGTGCAAAGGTATGGGGGAATAAGAGCGAGATCCCACTCCTTCAATGACATCTCACTAATCTCTCTCCGTTTTCCTAATTTTTTTTCGTTTTATGAACATTATCAATCTTACCAATAGTTAAAACTAACCATAATACAGAAGGTGGGCGACTCGATTCCATTAGTCAAAGTGAAGGTGGGGAAGGAAGGGAGTGAGTGACCCCGCCTCACGATAGGAATTGGGGATTCTATTCCGAAGCAGCAATCTGGTTGGAATGGATCTCGAATCTGAATCCCATAATATATCAGTTTTCAACCCCCCACCTACTTTGGGGTTTATCATTCCGCTGGGGGGGGGCCGGATCCCCAATCCCGAGTGGTTTACTACCGGAAACTCACCGAAGCCTGCCATACGAAAGCTAGAAGTAGGAAAAACGCTGGTATAACTGGCATTACATCCACAATCGGATCAGAAATAGCATAAGCTTCAGGTAACCTAGCAAGAGAAGCGTCACTCAGGTGTAAGGGATTCCCCGTATCAGTGTTAAACGGAACTATCATTTTCATCCTCCAATGGCGGAAATTTTCACCCCGGTACGGTGCGGGGACAATTACCAATCAGTCGACCCATTGAGTACATACTGTTACGGATACTTCCATCCGAATAGAGGGGGGTAGATATTTGCGGCGTCATAAATATCTACAGCATTTCGACGGAATCAATGATTGAATGGTTGGTGAAACAAATCCCTTCACACCAAGTTTCACGGGAATTTATTATCTTTTGATTCCTAGTTACCATCTTTCAATTCCTGCCGGAGTCGTATCTGCACAACCCATTCAGGAAGGGGGGTTGACATGAGAGTCGAAGTATGGGATATTCATTATATCAAATATGTATGGGGCGTGGCCAAGTGGTAAGGCAGCGGGTTTTGGTCCCGTCATTCGGAGGTTCGAATCCTTCCGTCCCAGATCTTGATGCATAAGTAGATACACCCCATCTCCTTTTCTGTGATCTTTTTTTTTTTCCTTCTTTTGTGGGAGAGTCAGGAACGTTCTAAATTGGACGGACTACTCCGAGTCCCTCCTCCCACCTATTGATGGATCGTCCAGTTCATGTTACGACGGTGAGCCGGATATAGCAATAGATCCCGGGGCGAAAAACAATATTAAGAATAATTCATGAAATTAGCCTATTGGATGTATGCCGGACCCGCTCATATCGGTACTCTACGAGTAGCCAGTTCCTTTAAGAATGTACATGCCATAATGCATGCTCCTCTGGGAGATGACCATTTCAATGTAATGTGATCTACGTCGGAGAGGGAGAGGGATTTCACCCCAGTAACTGCTAGTATAGTGGACCGTCACGTATCAGCACGTGGATCTCAGGAAAGGGTTATTAATAATATAAATCGAAAAGATGAGGAATAATGTCCCGATCCAATTGTCTTGACGCTACATGTACCTCTAGTATCTCACAAGAAGATTCGCAGAATTTCGTGGATCGAGCTTCTATCTATTCTACGTCTGATGTAATTCCCGCAGATGTCAATTACTATAGAGTCAATGAGCTTCAAGCAGCAGATAGGACTTCAGAGCAAATAATTCGCTATTATTTGGATAAAGCTCGTAGACGGGGTACATTGGATCGGTCTCTGACAGACGCGCCCTCAGCAAATATTATTGGAATATCCACTCTGGGTTTTCATAACCAACATGATTGTCGCGAATTGAGACGTCTACTGCAAGATTTAGGAATCTTAGTCAACCAAATAATTCCAGAAGGAGGATCTTTGAGGGATTTGGAGGATTTACCAAAAGCTCGGTTTAATATAGTTCCTCATCGCGAAGTGGGTCTAATGACAGCAATCTTTCCGGAGAAGGAATTTGGGATGCCTTACATATCAACCACTCCGATGGGAATCTCAGATACAGCCGAATTCATTGGACAGATGGAGAAGTATATAAATGCGTGGGCTTCCGCCTTGCCGAAAGAGAGAGTCAATTATGAGTCGTATATTGAAAATCAAACCAAATTTGTTTCTCAGGCGGCTTGGTTTCCAAGATCCATCGATTGTCAGATCCGACTGGAAAAAAAGCAGTAGTATCTGGTGATGCACCACGCAGCTTCGATACTAGAATACTCACTAGAGAAATGGGAATTCGTGTTATTTTGTTCGGGTACTTATTGCAAACACGACGCGAAGTGGTTTAATGAGCAGGTTCAGGGCTTACGTGATGAGATATTAATTATGGAGGATCATACCAAAGTTGGAGATACGATAGCTTGTATTGAACCTCCTGCGATCTTTGGAACCCAGATGGAACGCCATATCGGTAAACGTCTCAATATTCCATGCGGGGTTATTTCTTCACCCGTCCATATCCAGAATTTCCGCTAGGATACCGACCTTTCCTAGGTTACGAAGGAACTAATCAGATAGCCGATCCAATCCATAATTCATCCAATCTAGGTATGGAAGATCACCCACTAGACGCTTTGGCGGACACGATACTAAAGAAGTGGTTACCAAATCATTATCTACAGATAGAATTCTGAATTGGACCCCCGAGAGTCAATTGGAGTTAAGCAAAAATTCCTGTTTCGTGAGGGGTAAAACTAAGAAGAATACGGAAACTTCCGCGGAACAAAATAACATTACGGAAATTACGGTGAGGTGACGTATGCGGCTAAAGAAAAACTGAATGCTTAACATAGAATAAATTCCGAATGTTACTGATTCGGGGTTGTTGGGACAGCTCTTCCCGACGGGCAGCCGCAGGTAGTATCAGTAGATCTTATTGAAATTGTTGTGGTGGTAACAATCTCCCGGTAAGAAAATAACATTTGAACTCTGGATATTACGGTAAAACCTCGTCTAAAACGATATGGTGGAAAGCGACGTGTGGCTCGAAATCGAGATCGTTTATGCGGAGTTTTGCAGCCGCCATTTCCGGATCCAAGGGAAATGTTTCCGTTTCAACGTTTCTTGAAATTCGCCATCTAACGAAACTTGAATGATTATGTCGTATTCCTGGCCCCAAGTCTATCCGATCGGGATAATATCTATGGTTACTCCACGGAATGAAGCTACCGAGCTCCGTCAGTCCGCATTTACAGAAGGAGCAACTGTCTTCGTCGATAAATACTCCCATTGAATATTCATAATTCAATCCCATCCGTATGGAGTCAATTTCCTTGAGATGCAAATATTCCATTATTTGATTTTGATGAGTGTGAGGATTTCCATGACGCGTCCAAAATCACAAATCAGTTGCTGAATGTGATTCCTTCACAATGGGTCGATCAGAACG
The DNA here is from genome assembly GCF_047967505.1 of Dipteris shenzhenensis. Classification (NCBI taxonomy): domain Eukaryota; kingdom Viridiplantae; phylum Streptophyta; class Polypodiopsida; order Gleicheniales; family Dipteridaceae; genus Dipteris; species Dipteris shenzhenensis. Next base: position 39,344 of record NW_028239655.1, on the reverse strand, counting down.
AGTTCCGTCGCTACACTTCTCGATTCGGAAAGACCCTCGAGTGAGGCTTAAACCTACGGATTTTCGGAATTGATCTACGAACGGGAGAATATCGAATACGCACAGTTGAAGCCCTCGGTAGAGAGATCCCCTCTCATACTTCCATGGTGGGGGGCTCGAACGGAGTCATAATCGGTAAGAGATAACTCGAAAAGTGGATGGGGATGCGTGTCTGTCTCCCCTAAAACTTGCGTGAGTTAGGAGTATTTTCTCTATAATTGAAAAGAAAGGAATGGAATGGAGAGGTATATAGCTGGTGTTCCTCCATACCCTCGGAGTCATGGCTTGAGCCGTATGAGTTGAAATTTCACGTACGGTTCTATAGGGGGGAAGGGGATTCGTTTCTCCGTACCTATCCGACTAAACTACTTACCGAATAACTGCAATTGATGTCCAATCCCGGCGAGAGGGAAAGTCTATTCAGGAAGTTGGATTTCATGATCCACGAAAGGAACAAACTCAATTAGATGTTTCTGCTATCATTTATTTCCCGGAAGAGGAGCTCAAACAACAGAAACTGTTCGTGATATATTGAGGCGAGCAAAGGTCTTTAAACAGGTTGAAATTGATTCTTAGGAGAATTCAACGAGCTCAGTCCATATTTTTTTGCAAATGTTTCTATACTATCCCCTCCTCTTCCTCGCATTCTACATATATGCAGTATTTGTCATACCCATGAAAAGTAGTATTTCGAGGAATAGGTACTGGCTATCTGTCAAATCTTTCCTCGAAAGAAGTGATGTTAGATACTTCTTGACAGGTAAAAAGAGGAAGAGGAAGTAAAAGTCCCAGTCGGTGGTGAAAAGGGTGAAGATGATTCACGAGGAATTATAGGGATCCCGACTCCATCCTGGATTCGTAGATCCCGTATAACTCCTCGTGATCACTCACGGGAATAAGCCACTGCTTATCCCAGTCTTAAGCGTCGAGAAAGTAATATCCCATCCCAGCCTGAGATTTATCTATTCCAACGAAACAATCTAGTCGATATTGAAAATACCATACTCATTCCCCCTGTTAGTTTATTCCTCCCCACATCCATTCCTCCTAGTCCGATTATGCTTACAATTATCCGAAGGTCGATCGATACCACTTCCTCCATTCTGGGGGTTTACTACCCGACAAAGTTGCCAAGGCGGAGCTGCTGAGTTGATGACAATGGGGTGGAGCTGCTGAGTTGATGACAATGGGGTGGAGCTTCGAGTTAAGCGACAAGCATGAAGAGCCTGAATCAGAAGATGGAACCGTCAATAGAGATTTCTATCCGGAAAATTGATATCCCGAGTCCCATTTTCCCACCCAATCCCTCCCTTTTATCAACTGATTGGTGCTTAAAAGCTAATCAGTAGACAATTAAGAGATAATCTCGAGATGGGCTTGTTTGTCTAAAAAGGGGGTCACTATCTAACAAATATTCTAATAATTCGTGTGGGGATGAGCGGGAATCGCCCAACTGGGGAGTGTTTTCCCCCGGCTGAATCATTTGAGTCTGCTGAGTCAAGAGCACAATAAACTCCTAAAATGGTTTTAAATCACTCTCCCTTAGAGAAGAATCTGAGGGTCTTGCATGTGAATCTCATCCAGAAAGAGTGATTCGTGGGATATGGGGATAATTACCGACACGACGAATCTCTCCGACGGGTTGCGTCACCACGGGAGATCCAGATATCTGGGAGGTTACTTCTATGAGAGCTGCACGCAAAGTCCCGGCCGGATTGGGCGAGTTACGGGAAAGAAAAGGAATGGATTCAAATTGGGAATGCTTCTTACACACCCTCCTCTTCCAAGACGATCTCCATTCAGTGGCCCGTAACCCTTACTTAAAGGGATCAATTACTGATTCGGTAGGATGTTCCAGAAGGGGATATAGTATGATATCTGCGAGACGATTAATCAATGGAACACGTAAACAGGATTTTTCGGAGATTCCTCTTTCAAAATTTGATCAAAATTGATTTGGTGATTCCGAAACGGATCCATATTTTGATGCACTTTCAGAAGGAATATGCCTAGTATCGGAAATTGCTTTCTCGTCGCAGGTGGAGGAACCCCTATCTATGAAAGGGGTTGGTGAATGGAAGAATTCCCGATCCGTCTATTCGATATCTCCATTCGTGGAAGACAGATTCCCACATTCCGATTGTGTTTCGGATATGAAGTTACCCCATAGTTTCCATCCAGAGGCTTCAATTCGAATCTTTCGTCGACAAGTCGAGGATGCTCCGTTTCCACATCCGCCGAGACTAACCCTTCGGGGTTGTAAAAGAGTTGTCAACAGATTTTCCCCGGGAGGGAAAAATGGTTTAGCTACCTTACTATGGAATCCCTACACTTTACGAGATCGAATCGTTATTAATGCCTTCGCGGAAACATTTTTTCCGGATTACAATCAGAGTCTTCTACATCTACATCCGATCGAGAAATAATTATTTGGAAGCAAAATTGGTGCCGCTGGATTCAAGAAGCATTGAAAGAGGATTCTTATCCCACCAAGAGTTCATGTATCCATTACGGAAGATATGAAAATTATTCTATCTTAGCTTTCGGGGAACCCAATATCCAGCTAAAAGATGGATCTATTACATTTTGACACCCAGCTAATTTTATTTCCGTTGTTGGCTTCACCCTCACCGAATGCGTACCGGAAGATTATCCAGGAGTCGCGTCCCATTCCCGGGCTATATCTTGGGTATCCAATTAAAAATTGAAGAAATTCGAGTCGTAGGCGTAGATGAATCGTATATCACCACGTCTACCATTAGGGAATCCCTTTTTGGAACCCCAACCATGCTCCTAATTGAATCGATGGCAAGAGGTAATTTCTGCGATGGCTCCGGACGTCTAGTTAGTAAATTGGCTCGGACTACTTGGACAGATGATGAGATCTCAGAGAGATTCCTCCGGTTGTGGAAAATCATTTCTCTCTACTACGGCGGGTCGAAGAATAGAGGTGGGTTAAATAGATTGAGACACATATTACGACTCCCATGCGACAAAACTTCGGCATGTAAGCACAAGAGTACAATGCGTCTGATCCGACGTAAGTCTGATTCAAGAATATTCTTAGGGACTCCTCGGGGGAACTGCAAAATGACTCCTCATTTTCAGTCTAGGAGCATCTCAAATAGTCGGAGGTTTTGGCATCTGGAGATAACCCAGCCCGTTTCGGTACCACATGGTGTATAATAAATATGAGTGGGGGGGGGGGAGGGGGGTTATTTTTAGCCCCCCCCCCCTCTACCTTCCATCCATTTTATACAGCCATTAGCTATCTGTTAGGCAGAAATACCAGGCTGTCACAGCTTCCAAAAATACATAAGAATATAAATAATTTGTTGGTTTCTTAACGAAGTGTTAGATATAAAAATAAAATACGGGACTGGAGTCACTCCATTTCTGAATATTACCCCGATTCGTACTACGAAAATTATCGATCCTTTCCCTTTCTATGGTAATTCACTACTTCTTCCGGAATATAGTTTAATCACTGGCTTAGTCGTAATCGTCATTGTCGACTTGGTATCCGAAGGGAAAGACACACTCCTGCTTCACGGAATCGCGTTAACTTCCTTGGTGACTAGCATGGTATTCCTGTCGCGTCAGTGGGAAACAGAATCTCTCTCGATTGCCTACGGAACTCTTCGAATCGACACTTTCAGCAATATCTTCAGATTACTTCTCCTGATCTGCTCATTACTATCTGTCTCACTATCGGTTGGTTACATCCGATGCACAAAAACAGCTTTGACGGAATTTTCACTATTCACATCAACTGCGGGTCCGGGGGGAATGTCTTCATGCCGCGCGAATGATTCGGTAACTATTTTTGTATCTCCGGAACGTCTAGGCCTATCCTCCTACCTTCCATCCGGATACATGAAGAGGGATATAAGATCCAACGAAGCGACTACGAAGTTTCTACTAATGGGTGGGGCAAGTTCGTCTATCCTAATCCATGGCTTCTCTTTATTATATGGATTATTCGGTGGAGAGACTCAACTCTACAAGATAGTCAATGGACTCGTATCCAACCAGATGTATGATTCCCCGGCGATCCATACCTCTATCACGTTTATCATCGTGGGAATGGGTTTCAAACTGTCGTTGGTTCCGTTTCACCAATGGACTCCCGATGTATATGAAGGAGTGCGATTCGCTCGGAGGGGAATCAATTCGTTGCAAATAATCTTATGCAAATTGATTGATTCCTCCGTAATACCCTACGGGCATGTGAAGAAGATACAAACTTCTTTTCGTTATCCCCATCAACGACCAACTCTTACCGCAATTCCACGAATTTGTTACTCGTATTGGACTCACGAGAATTATCCCTTATTTTGTGTAGCGGGTAAAGCAGAGTGGGGGAGAAATGCAATTCAATAGGTACCCCCTCCTATCTCCTATTTGTATTTCTCGAAGTTGGTTCGTTATGGGTAGGTTTCTCAAAGAATAATTAAATGAATTTTGTGATGGAATTGATATTTACCCCGTGTAATAGCCTCCCCTTGGAACACAAATTTGATTGGTTTTGATCCTTCAGAAACCACGGATACAGTGGAGGCATCCGTCAACAGAGAAATTCGCCCCAAGACGGTGCCGCCATGCCTGCTAGGGACGAAGAAAATCACATTCCTCCCCAATACCTTTCCTCACTCCAGATGTGGGGGCGAAACGATTGTAAGATGGAGACTCTTTTAAAAAGGAATCACTGATAGGGGATTTCCCGAGAAGCTACCAATTATTACTCATATTGAATTACCGAGGAAGAAGTGGATTTGATACACACACGGGGAAGGTTCTGGGAGCTTAGAAATCTCTTACGAACTAGGAGCCGTGTGAAGTGAGAATTTCATGCACGGTTCTGAATGAGCGGGAAGATCGAGGATCTCCTCTCCGACTCTAACTCTCCTACACCAGTCGTTGCTTCTTTTTCTGCTACTTCCAAAGTAGCAGCTCTAGCTTTATCTACACGACTCCTCGGTATTACTTTCTCATACCTATCCAGTGAATGGCATCTCGCTTTGGGAATATTAGCTACCCTTAGCATGGTATTGGGGAATCTAATTGCTGTTACTCAGACAAGCATGAAACGTATGCTAGCATATTCCTCCATAAGCCAAATCGGATATATTCTGATTGGAATACTTGCTGCGGATCCTGATAATGGCTATGCGAGTATGATAAGTTATACTTCTATCTACATATTCATGAATCTAGGGACTTTCGCTCGCATCACTTTATCTGGTTCACGAACCGGAACTGATAACATTAGGGATTATGCGGGACCATACATGAAGGATCCTGTTCTAACATTCTCTCTAGTTATACGTTTACCATCCCCAGGGGGTATCCCTCCATTAGCAGGTTTTTCCGGTAAACCCTACCCCTTCTGGCATGGATGGAAAGCTGGCTCGTACCCATTAGTTCTGGTAGCTCCCATTACAAGTGTCATTTCTATATATCACTATCCGAAGATAATTAAATTAATGTTCACCGAAGGGGGTGACACATCAACAATTTACATACAGGATCCATTAGTTTCTCCATCTACTTCGATTTCGAAGAGTTCCATTGAAATAGCTATGATTGTTCGTGTACCAGCATCAACTCTACTGGGTATATCAATGGATCCCATCATCGAGATTACACGGAATACCTCATTCCAGACCTATTTTGAGTTGTCACATGAAATAATGGAATCTTTCTGAATGATTTGTATCCAAAGCCACTTCCGTCGCTCCAACTAGTCCATTTCCGTAATTGGTGATGAAACAGTGTCGGAGAAATGATCACGCGCCTCCCAATGATCATTCGTCTCTTCCGGAGGAGATATAAGTATTTCCTGATGGTATCCATAATATTGTTCAATCCTTTGCAGTACTACAAGATTGAACCCTCCTAATGGTACATGCGACTAAGTGATTCCCATATGGGAGCGGTTGTGTAAATGATTCGGTTCACACCCCCAGTCTTCTGCTCCGTAGCAATTCAGGTCGCTTCCCGATGAATTCCATGCTCCAATTTCGTCTAATGGATAAGTCATTTCATCCGATACCTGTACGTTCAAGGCGGGGTTGCCTTCAGACTTCTAGAAGAAAGCAAAAGAGACCAATTCTTCTTTCCGCCGCAGATTCTTTCAATTTAATAGAAACGGGGGTTGCGCTCGACGGCATTCTGATGTACACTATCAATGGATCAAATTCAGAAATCCTTTCGAGGGGACTCAAAATCTTTGGACTTGAAATCTTTCTCGTCAAATCTCCCTCTACTGAGACCGAGGGATCTCAAAACGAGAGTGATAGATAACAAGGAAAATTAGGTCTTGCAATCGACGGCATTCTGAGTTACAATAGAAATGGGTCGAATTCATAGATCCTTTCGAGGGGACTCAAAATCTTTGGAATTGAGATCTTTCTCGTCAAATCTCCCTCACTGAGGGAGATCCGATCGAGATTGATAGATAACAAGGAAAATTAGGTCTTGCAATCGACAGTTTTCTTAGCTATAATTGATCTAGCTATGATTTCCTAGTGAACTGTAAATTCTTGGACAGGGGCAATTTTGCAGCGACAATCCTCTGGACTTTGATAGTACATCTATGATTCATAGTTAGTCCAGGGGACGTTAAATCCCTTAACTTGGAATCGACTCCTTATCGTCAGGACGATTTTGCAGCGATAACAAATTAAGGCCCATGGCGGTCCCCTGGAATTGAAATCAAATCCAAGAAATTAGGTCTTGCGCTCTACGGCATTCTGTGTTACAATAGAAATGGGTCGAATTCATAGATCCTTTCGAGGGGACTGAAAATCTTTGGAATTGAGATCTTTCTCGTCAAATCTCCCTCACTGAGGGAGATCCGATCGAGATTGATAGATAACAAGGAAAATTAGGTCTTGCAATCGACGGCATTCTGAGTTACAATAGAAATGGGTCGAATTCATAGACCCTTTCGAGGGGACTCAAAATCTTCCTTGGACTTGAAATCTTTCTCGTCAAAGTCTCCCTCTACTGAGACCGAGGGATCTCAAAACGAGATTGATAGATAACAAGGAAAATTAGGTCTTGCAATCGACAGTTTTCTTAGCTATAATAGAAATGGGTCGAATTCATAGACCCTTTCGAGGGGACTCAAAATCTTTGGAATTGAGATCTTTCTCGTCAAATCTCCCTCACTGAGGGAGATCCGATCGAGATTGATAGATAACAAGGAAAATTAGGTCTTGCGCTCGACAGTTTTCTTAGCTATAATAGAAATGGGTCGAATTCATAGATCCTTTCGAGGGGACTGAAAATCTTCCTTGGACTTGAAATCCTTCTCGATCGTCAAATCTCCCTCACTGAGGGAGATCCGAGCGAGAGTGATAGATAACAAGGAGAATTAGGTCTTGCATTTGACGGTTTGATTTTGTATAATGTATCTAGTCCGATTCATAGACCCTTCCAGGGGACTGGAAATCCTTGGACTTGAAATCCTTTTCAGTGGACGGAAAATCCTTGAAGAGGACTTCAAATCCTTAAAGAAGACAGGGGACTTGAAATCCTCTTCAGGGAACTGACAATCCTTGAAGAGGACTTCAAATCCTTAAAGAAGAAAAGGGACTTGAAATCCTCTTCAGGGAACTGACAATCCTTGAAGAGGACTTCAAATCCTTAAAGAAGAAAAGGGACTTGAAATCCTCTTCAGGGAACTGACAATCCTTGAAGAGGACTTCAAATCCTTAAAGAAGAAAAGGGACTTGAAATCCTCTTCAGGGGACTGAAAATCCTTGAAGAGGACTTCAAATCCTTAAAGAAAGAAGACAGGGGACTTGAAATCCTCTTCAGGGGACTGAAAATCCTTGAAGAGGACTTCAAATCCTTAAAGAAGAAAGGGGACTTGAAATCCTTCTCAGGGGACTTCAAATCCTTCTCAAAGGACTCGAAATCCTTCTCAGGGGACTGAAAATCCTTGAAGAGGACTTCAAATCCTTATCGGGGGACTTGAAATCCTTATCGGGGGCGGGGGACTTGAAATCCTTATCGGGGGCGGGGGACTTGAAATCCTTCTCAGGGGACTGGAAATCCTTGGATAAGACAGGGGACTTGAAATCCCTTAAGAGTACGGGGGACTTGAAATCCCTTAAGAGTACGGGGGACTTGAAATCCCTTAAGAGTACGGGGGACTTGAAATCCCTGAAGAGTACGGGGGACTTGAAATCCCTTAAGAGGACTATAAATCCTTGGATAAGACAGGACTGGAAATCCTTGAATAAGACAGGGGACTTGAAATCCCTTAAGAGGACTTCAAATCCTTGGATAAGACAGGGGACTTGAAATCCCTGAAGAGGACTATAAATCCTTGGATAAGACAGGGGACTTGAAATCCCTGAAGAGGACTATAAATCCTTGGATAAGACAGGGGACTTGAAATCCCTGAAGAGGACTATAAATCCTTGGATAAGACAGGGGACTTGAAATCCCTGAAGAGGACTATAAATCCTTGGATAAGACGGGGGACTTGAAATCCCTGAAGAGGACTGGAAATCCTTGAATAAGACAGGACTTCAAATCCTTATAGATGGAGAGAGACGAAGAAACAGGATCGGTAGAGGAGGAGAAAGGGTTTGCTCTTGACGAGGAGCTGGGATGGAATCGATACAGAACAAATTTATGGATCCTTTTTTCTTCCCGGGGACTGGAAATCCTTCAACAGGAGGACTGAAAATCCTTGGAGAGAACTATAAATCCTTCAGCAGGGGGACTAGAAGTCCCTCCAGGGGACTGGAAATCCTTTTCGATATAGAGAGACGAAGAAATAAGATTGGGAAAAATAAGTAAAGGGTTGCTTTTGATGAGGGACTAGGATCGAATTGATAGAAACATATTCCGGACCCCATCCATAGAGAAAGATGGGGTGGTGGGAAGTAAAAAGGTAAGGAATAAGGAGTAGAGCCTCGATGGTGAAATGGTAGACACGCCAGATTCAAAATTTGGTGCTGAAGAGCGTGGAGGTCCGAATCCTCCTCGGGGCAGAAGGTCTCGTACCCTTATTCAGATCGAACCCTTATCTACTAAAAGCTTTATCAAAGGTTTATCAAAGATTTATTCTCTCTACCACTAGAGATTCACATTCAATTGATTTGCTTATCTCCCAAATGAGTACCTCCTCGGGGTAGGAGGTCTCGTACCCTTATTCAGATCGAACCCTTATCTATTCAAAGGTTTATCAAAGATTTATCCTCTCTACCACTAGAGATTCACATTCAATTGATTTGCTTATCTCCCAAATGAGTACCTCCTCGGGGTAGGAGGTCTCGTACACTTATTCAGATCGAACCCTTATCTACTAAAAGCTTTATCAAAGATTTATCCTCTCTACCACTAAAGATTCACATTCAATTGATTTGCTTATCTCCCAAATGAGCACTCGAAATACTTCCTCGGGGCAGAAGGTCTCGTACCCTTATTCAGATCGAACCCTTATATACTAAAAGATTTATCAAAGATTTATTCTCTCTACCACTAAAGATTCACATTCAATTGATTTGCTTATCTCCCAAATGAGCACTCGAAATACCTCCTCGATTCGAGAGACAAGTGGTCTCTCCGGTGCCTCCCAAACTCCCAATAGGAAGAAAAATCCTCGGAGGATTCTGGTCTTTCCAGTGCCCAACCCTCAAACATGGGGATGCAAATCCTCCGATTGTTGATTATTGAGACCAGAATTCTCCGCCGTCCGGGGATTTGGATATGAAGTATTAGGTATCGAATAGGAAACACCTTCTGCTTCTTTCTCAAGTGAGGCTGGGACTCAGAATCCCGAGATTCGAGGAGATCCAAGTAGGTCTTTCAACGGGACTAGAAATCCTTATCAGGGGACTTCAAATCCTTGAAGAAGACAGGACTGGAAATCCTTGAAGAAGACGGGGGACTTGAAATCCTTCGAGGGGACTAAAAATCCTAGTACCTGAGGTGGGACTGAAAGTCGTAGTAGCCAATTAGAGTGTGATGAAACTGCGTCACGAGACCCCAGTATCTGGACTAGGACCAGAAATCCTAGTAGTTAGTCGGGGCATTAGTTAGGATGTCACCAAGAATCCCTATTAGTGAATTTGAATGAACTAAAATTTTGGGATTCGGTTAGATGGTCCATCCCCTAAGGACCCGGGGTCCTTAGAGCCCTTCCAATGGAAACAATGGAAAGGACTTGAAATCCTGATTATCTAGTTGGATACGGGAAAATCCAAACTTTAGAATGAATTTTTGGAATGTAAAGATGAATGAGGGGAATGCCCCTCCTTCCTCCCCATATTACCGTTGATCACCGAGAAATTGAATCTCCGGAGAATCTCAAACAGAATGGATCGACATCTTCATCAAGGATTTGTTCCGATAAGGATGTTGGAAAACTACTACGTCCTCTACGAACTACTTCCTACATTTTCCATATAAGAGATTCCTACTCCTTCTTGATTTCGAATGTTGCTTCCATCTCCCGAATAGGAAGACTCCGAAGGTGATCTATAACTTAGTAATTATCCGGAATTCTATAAGCAGAAGTTATTGCATCAGTAAGGGGAAAAGATGTATCTTCCTTTCACCAATTCGAATCCTGAATAGCCCTATATATTGCTAGGGATCCAGACTGAGTCAAGAATATCCGAGATTTTATGATGCGATATCGAATTCCCATTCAATAATTGTCTTGTTATTCGATCCGGTGACGTCCCACTAAATCGAAATAGATTGAATAGGTAGTGGTAACTTTCAAACAACATGTTATGAATGAGAAAATCTTTGGATGAGTGACGATTCCGTCTCATCCATCTATCTCTATGAACCATAAGCCTGAAACGAAGGAATCGCTCTTGCAAATCTTCCATTGGAATGCTTTGATACGAGTGAATAGGAACAAATATCTGCGGGTATTGCAAATATATATGCATGAATTAGGTTTCTTTGACGTATTCAAAGTGTCGTTCTTCACCCGAAGGGAAATTCTTCCACCGCTTGGTAGATAATTCAGTTATCGATTTCCGGTCATATCCACGAAGAAGAAAGAAATTTCTAATCTTTTCATTTGAGAAATGTTTCTCGCGCTCCCTCCTCGTACCGTAAGTAACATAAAGCCTCCGTACCAGTTCTTGTTTCGCTAATAAACTATGACGTGAAGAGGGAATGTTATGATCCGGCTGAGATAGAAGCATGGGATCCCAGGTGAAGCGCCCCCCAGGAATAGAATTGGTTCATCGGATCGATTACATTGCGTTTCGTATTGATTAGATGAGTTGGGGATTCCTAATTCAAGAAATTGCTCGCGTAATGATAGATTATCCAATTAATTTTCTAATCTTTTAATGTCTCTTTGTCTCGATTTACCCGAGGCTCTCTTGTAACTGAAAAGATATCCTTTTCTCTTATGCGATTTCTTTCCACTAGACTTAATCTTATTCAATTCGAAATCCCGTTGGGGGATTTGATCCTGATTCCGATGAAAAAAGATCGAATTATACAAATTATTCGATTCGGATAATACTCTTATCGATTCATAACTGCCACTTCGCATGAAACCAAAACGCCAAAATTTGGGGGACCAAGTAATCCCACGCGACACTTCCTTCGGAATCGAGTCTACTTCACTCGACTGTTCCATTTCAGAATCAGTTGGAATCTTAGACACCCCCTTCTTTGTAGATTTATAAGAACGACTCGCAGAGATTATATCTGGAGAATACCTGGGTTCGATGGAAGAAGGAAGAGGAGGACTATTAGCGAATTGACTTCTACTTCTACAGATTTCTGAACATAAGAAATCCCTCAAAAGGTTTTCCGAGATACCACAGGCTAAGTTAGAATCATTCTCTACAACTTTATCAATAACAACGAGATTCTCTTCCTCTCTCATATCCATTCCGAACCAAGGATCACGAGCTGCTAATCCGGCCAATAGCCCTAAGATATGCGGAAGTATAGCGAATTCCTTAATTGTTGACTCGGTTATTAAAGGTTCCAAATACCAGTTATACAAGTGGTAAAACCTCTTCTTCAGTGTATTACTACCAATAAATGAGGGATCTGCAGGGGAAGTATCTATCAAACCATTTTTCAGAATAGCTTTTCCTATATTGTAAGGAAGTATTTCATATCCAGAACCGAATCGGATTCCGTTACCTATATACGTAACAATTGAATTTTGTCTACGTAAAGCTAATTTAATTGCACTATCGGATACAATCTTTCTTCTTCTAGAAGTAGTGATTAATAATGCTTCATTAGCAGGAGAAAATAGATCTCGTTTGCTATAACCCGTAGTTCCAGACCCAGTACCTTCGAGAAAAGAGGGATCAGCTTCTATTTCAAAGCCTTTGACACGCGAGAGAATTGACAATTCTTTTTGACGCTGACGCCTGTTAGACCCTCGGAGATTTATCAATTAGTTCGACCAATTCGGAGCTATTGAAGCTGGATCTACCTTTGCAGGTACATGAGTCGAAGCAATAACGAGATTCTTGCGAATGCAAGGATTCCTGCGCCCATTACCGATACTCCTCAATATTAGGCAGAGTAAGAATCTGGGATCGGCTTCTAATCTGTGATACAGGCGATTAACATTCAACTCATGAATGTCTTGAATCCATATCGTACAGGGAGACATCTCTTTTGCTATTGCAAAAATAAGATTCAATCGGTTTACGCTCTGTTTCGAAATGAAAGTCCCACGTACATTATTGAAATATGATCTGTTGTATAACAACTTCCTCAATGGCAGTCTCACCGACGGAAAGTAGGAATTGGATGCTATATCCCTAACTACATAAGATCGTCCAGTTTCTATGGGTCCTACTAGTGGAACTCCTTCAGATGGTAATAATCCTGATGAAAGCAAAATAGGTACGTCACGACATGGAATATTCGGAATGCCTTTTCGTCTCATTGTCGCTGAAAGGAGAATATTTCTTTCAAGGGCAAGAAGAGCCCACTTCTCCGCAGGATCCAACTCACAGATCTCGTAATTTGATAGATCATTTTGACGAATCCGAAGTAGGTATGACAAAAGATTAGATCCTTCTTCTGGGGTGGGTTCGTGATTAATCCCACCGCTCAATGAATCGTAATTGGAATTTAATTTCGATTCATACTTGGAAATAGTTTTATTTGTCACTAGATATTGAGTCAGTAATTGTTTATTAATCTTAAGGGTGTCGGAGCTTTTCCTACGAAGTATCCACGAATCTAGTTCATTTTTCACAAGGTAATAGAAGATTATATTATTTGTATAATTCAGGAATCTCTTCAGGGAATGTATCAGTAGATCTTTCGTTTACATTTACCTTGTCGAGGGAGAATACATTACCTTTTCCAGATAAAACCCACGCATTGGGTCTATTAAATATCCGGTGATATTGAAACGTTTCCACAAGTGAGGGGAATTGGAACCCGAAACAGCAGATAAATAATGCTTGAGAAATGCAAGAACAAATAATATCGAGAAAACGAGGTAGGATGGGGCATACTTATTCGAAAATCTAAAGACTGACCATCTCGAATGCGACACCTGCGTTTAGTTAGTAATTTCTTCGAAAATAGAGAGATCTATTTTAGATAATACGTTACTGATGGAATCGTTTCTGAATCTTGATCTTAGGCTTAACGATAAACAAGCTCTAGCATTACCTATATCCTCAGCAACTCTTTCCGTAATTCCGGGGAAAGTGTAATTCAAGTCATCACTTACTTTGAGTACTATTTCTGGATATATCTCTCTAATCAGATCATAAAAGTATCTCCACCAGTTAGGGGTGAAAAACCGAGGTATATATTCTCCGAATGGGCTCCATTTCTCGCAGATATTGTCTCTCCAAAAGATCCAAGAGATCTTATATTTGTTTAAATCCTTTGATAACTCATCGAAATTAATGAGATGAGATGGAAGAATAGGTTCTTTTTAGACACGTGTATCTGCAAGCCTCGTATTTTCGTACAGAACCTTCTCTCCAGTTAATCCTGTTGGAGATCTTGATGCTACACTGCTGCATAATGAGAATTTCTTTGACCAATAAAGCGTCTCAGATTCTTCTGATTCCCAAAAATAACCAATGTGTGAATCATTTTGATAGAATTGATTCCCAATAGAATCATTCCTCGAGTTTGATCTCTTCTCAATGGATCCCTCCGAATCGACTTGATCCACTCCCGAATTTTTGAGACGGGGTCGAGATCGCCAATCAGCCGATAGCTTAGAGTTTATCAATGTTCTTTCCAAGTAATTTCCATCGCTACCACATGAAGATAGAGACGAATCTCCCGTTTCGCGAGGAGATAAGTTCAACCCCGTCAGTAGTCCTCTTAGATCCGAAATAGAGTCAAGAAATCTATCTGAATGAGTTAGTGGTGGTATCGCAGATTCATCCAGATCAGATGGAGTCGATTCGGTTGTTGCGAGTATATGATCAATAGTTTCCCTTTCCGTTCGTTGCGAGGAATTGGGTAACAACGAATCAGACACTTGGGATTGAATAGATGAAGTGATATTTTTTGTATCTAAGGATCCTATTTCAAGAGATGGGATGACTTCATCACCGGAGCCCGTATACGAATTCTCTAAGATGTCAGAGTAACTACTGCTGTATCCTCCAACCAACGAATCCCTTCTTCTGATTATTGAGATAAAATCCCTTCCGGCACAGTTCAATACGGGTAAATGCGAGTAATCTATAAAGTTTGGTGTATCTACTTCATCGGAAATGGATCCCGAAATACTCCCAATATTCCTATTCGAACCTTTCCCATAATTCAAATTATCCAGAAACAGATCCAATCCTGCCTTCCCGTAGCGGAATAAGCACCATTCGGGAGTTTTGTTCCAATACATTCGATACAGGATGATTCAACAAGAAATGGATTAACTGCGGGTTTTAGGAAGATTGAGGAGCCTACCGATTCTTCATCCATTAACAATCCGGACTCGATGAAGAAACTATCTTTTCTACCGAAGATTCTCTTGAGAAAGGATATCTTCTCATCGAGGTTGAGTGAACTCAGAAGGAAATCAAGCAGTGGATAATCTATATTGTTCAATTTATAGACAAGATAATCAATCCCATCTGTCGAAGCTTCTTCACTAATATACTTGGGAATAATGATTCGGTAAATAGATGATATATTGGTAAATTCCTTGGGATACTTGTTGTTCCTCCCAGCCGTACTACGAATAGTGATACCAATATTATTTAGTGCTAATATCGACAGATCATAGATTGATCTACCTAAGTCGGATCTTATTTCTGCGAATACTCTCTTGGAAGGGGAAAAAGACAAGTCTCTGATTGTATCAAGCCACCTGTGCACATTTGACCGAACATCTGGATATTCATCAATTGGGGAAATAATACATTCATGCAACAAACGCTCTATGTTACCCCTCCATTCCAATAATCTCTATTCAATTGCAATTCTTGTTACACCAGTAGATCCCTCGCCCCCCTCCCGGCTACCCAATTGATAGTTGATTCTGGATAGATATTCACTAGCTAATGTACAGAAATAGTCACGCGAAAAGAGCGTGTATACTGAGTAGAGAGATATTAACCTATTTCGTTCATATACCCTAACTAGAGAGTATGTTGAAGATATGTTACCTCCCTCTCCCGATTCATCTGAAAAAGTAGGATTTTCACTTCCATCAGTTCTTTCTACAGGTACATCGAAAAGGATCTCTAAACGGTTTGAAATAATCTTATCAAGATCGAAGTATGCGCCATTTTGCATCTCTGATTCCTCGTCAAGTATTCCACCAAATGATAGATCTCCTCTCGATAGAAAGGCTTTCCTAGGTTCCTCGCTACTACTACCAATTCTTACCTTACTGGAAATCAAATTCGATTTTTTTAACTCTTAAAAGAAATCCAGTCAGTCGGTTTCTTGATTCATTTATTAGTTGTGAATAGGCGTGTAGAATAGAAAATTCCCCCTCATTTCCGTGGGAATCTAACCCCAATAATTGGAAGAACCACTTACGATTCTAGGAAGAATCAATACATTTATTGGAATCATTTTCTGCTATTCCCGCTACAGAAGGGGAGAAAGGATCTCCCAACAATAAAGGAGAGTCGAGTGTAAAATGCCGACAATCTCTCTCTACTTTCCATAAATGAGATATTCTTCCGATACCGAAAGACACGGAATTCTTATATCATTCTTCTGCCAAATATGTCTTAATAGGAGTTCCATCGGCGGTGGGACCCATACCTAGTTCATGTATAGATGATTCTGTTGAAAAGCCGTGACTCACCGCCTCTGGAGAATCATCAGTGGATATTGCTCTTTCCTCCGGAGAGTAACTGCCTACAAAGCCATTTCCAGATCTTTTCATTGAATCATATTCTGGATTTCTCTCCTCACTTCAACTAGATAAACAAGTATCTTCGATAGGTATCTCCTTCCCAACCTTCTGATTTCTGGAATCAGACTCATCCTTGAGTTGCTATGAAAAGCCTCCAATTCTCTAGATGTCTCTATTTGTGAGGAGACATACTTCGAGAAACCACAGGAAATTTCTAGTAATATACTTGGTACCTCAGTGAGTAATTGATTATCCGATAGATAATCAAGTTCGATAAATCTCTTTTCTAAGAGAGATCTCGTTAGATTCAATTCGCGCTCATCCTTATTCCATGGAGAAGGACTTTGGTGACAGGAATGCCACATATAAAAATCGGCGTAATCCCGGAATAGTGTCCAACTCCCCTCGTCAATGGAATTTAACCAATCTCTTATATCGCTATAGGATAGGGATACACCATCACGAGATGACATTGTATTCTTATGGGGTGGAAATAGAGACAAATTGGAGAGACCCTTCCGCTCGGAATAGAACGGTGATTCATCTCCCTGCCGATCTACTGAATCCCTGGATTCGAGTAACATTTTGTCCCAAAAGTCCGATATTACGGGAATGAAGGAATCGCTTCTTAATGTTGCTGTTTGTAGCCAATTAACCCTTTGCTTGTCATGGATTTTCCGGAGAAGTAACGAATCAGAATCATTTTAGTAACAGTCATCCTTACGAAGTATCACATTTATATAGAATTCAAAAAACTCATTTGAATCTTCTAGATTCTTATCCCCCAGTGATTTTTCAATCCTCTCAGTCACATCTCTGGATATATTCTTGATGGGGAGTGGATCCCTCATCAGCCGGACCCTCCATCCATCTGAAACCGAAGGATCCATCGCACTATATATGGGAACTTGCGGTTCTTCCCTCGTCGAAGTTGTGGAAATATTTCCGTTTGAATCCGAATAGTAAGAATTACGTGTCTTTCCCTTTCTATCCTTTTCAGCAGGTGAGCATCTTATTGATAGAGAAAGAGGATAGAAGGATTCAACAGAATTTGTTGCTGGTTTTTTTACTACTCCACCAGTTCTATTAATTAGTTTCGCTAGATCTATAGAACCTCCTTCGATCAAATTTCTCTCACCTGAACGATGCATAGGAATTGGTATTGTTAGTAACATCAGGATTCCCGGAGTCACGCTATTACCCCGCTTCATTGAATCGCGCAGATTCCGTAAAAAGATTGAACTCAGAATTCATAAGTCAAATAATTTGATGGAGGGTTCATAACTGGAGAATAGACCAATTAGAAATTCCCCTAGATCTTGATTTTTCAATGATTCAAATGAGTAGTGGAATCCATCGGTTTCTGCTAACTTCGGAACTTCAGAGAATAAATCTGGACTTCTTACTTTTTCTTCTCCCACTTCTCTTACCTCATGATCTCTCTTCACTTTATCTATATGTGGTAGATACTACCCACCTCTCACATTCCATTATATAGATAATATCGAAAGATTCAAGGCCCAATGGAGTGAGTACTTTCGATGTGGTGATTTGTGGGTGTATTCGTACCTACCTGAAGCTGTCTCGGGAATCTCGAATTGTTGAAGAAACCTATCTATGTCTTATCTATCTCCTCATCAACTTATTTTATTCCGAGTGATAAAGACGAGTTCTCCAACCTGATGGGCGAACGACGGGGATTGAACCCGCGCGTGATGGATCCACAATCCATTGCCTTGATCCACTTGGCTACGTCCGCCCCTACTTTCCCTATTCAGCTTTCTTAACTGGGAGAGAACAAGATCTACTAGGGTCATTCATTCGATGCGCGTACGTATTATTCGTCTATATATTAATACAAGAAAAAATATGTTAGGTGAAAAATGTATTCTCAATCTATTCCAGTGGGTACGGGACTACAAGCGTTCCGCTAATCAGAATGAGAATATCTTTGATTCCCATTCTCTGTAATCCTAGAAGGGTGTTTCAAAGATTCCCCAGAATCCAAGATTGGAAACTGATAATTGTAAGATTATGGCGAGATATTACTATTATTTCTATTCATTCCATCGGACGAATCTCCATTAAATACCAAACCTTATGCGAGGTTTGGTATTTAGTGATGCTGCACGACCAGACAGGTATTATCCGTTTACAGAAGGAGCTTCAACAGAAGCTAAGTCTAGAGGGAAATTATGAGCGTTACGTTCATGCATAACTTCCATACCTAGGTTAGCACGGTTGATGATATCAGCCCAGGTGTTAATAACACGACCTTGGCTATCAACCACGGATTGGTTGAAGTTAAAACCATTCAAGTTGAATGCCATGGTGCTGATACCCAAGGCAGTAAACCAGATGCCTACTACGGGCCAAGCGGCTAAGAAGAAGTGCAGAGAGCGAGAATTGTTAAAGCTGGCATATTGGAAGATCAAACGGCCAAAATAACCGTGAGCAGCTACGATGTTGTAGGTCTCTTCCTCTTGACCGAACTTGTAACCTGCATTAGCAGACTCATTCTCAGTAGTTTCTCTGATCAAACTAGAAGTTACCAAAGAACCATGCATAGCACTGAATAGAGAGCCGCCGAATACGCCAGCTACACCCAACATGTGGAAGGGATGCATAAGGATGTTGTGCTCAGCCTGGAAAACGATCATGAAGTTGAAAGTACCAGAAATTCCTAGGGGCATACCGTCAGAGAAACTTCCTTGACCGATTGGGTAGATCAGGAACACAGCGGTAGCAGCTGCAACGGGAGCTGAGTACGCAACAGCAATCCAAGGACGCATGCCTAAACGGAAACTAAGTTCCCACTCACGACCCATGTAGCAAGCTACACCAAGTAGGAAGTGAAGAACGATCAGTTCGTAAGGACCACCATTGTATAGCCATTCATCAACGGAAGCTGCTTCCCAGATTGGGTAGAAGTGTAAACCGATAGCTGCAGAAGTAGGAATGATAGCACCGGAGATAATGTTGTTTCCGTATAGCAAAGAACCGGAGACAGGCTCACGAATACCATCGATATCTACAGGGGGAGCTGCGATGAAAGCAATGATGAATACAGAGGTTGCGGTTAATAAGGTGGGAATCATTAAGACACCGAACCATCCGATGTAAAGACGGTTTTCAGTGCTGGTGATCCAGTCGCAGAAGCGACCCCATAGGCTTGCGCTTTCGCGTCTTTCTAAAGTTGCGGTCGTGGTAATTTTTGGTTTTCGAAACGATTGGTGATTACCCAAGCTGATGAGCCTGTTGATCCATAGTATATCACAGAATCCCACCTGTGTCAACTAATCTAATATTGATTGAATATCCGAAGAAACGGGAAGACTTCCCTTTGTTTTCGCACGATACTTCTTCAAACCTTGACTCTCTTTTCAGACGCATTTCCCTTTTATTATCATAAACCACGGGAAAGTCAACGTTAGTTCGGCTCCTCGAGTACATCATGGGAGATGCCAGCTTTGCCTTAGATGTACTACGACTCAATCATCGATTCGAGGTGAGGGACATACAGGATAAATATCTGCTGGCGTTGCCTGACATCCCCCCCCCCCCCCGAGGTGAGTAGTCCGCCCCAGGCGGAGATAGTTGAGAATGGTGGGAGTCGCGGGGATGCGGGCAGTGCCAATCATGTCGATCATGTCGATTGTGTCGATTGTGTCGATCATTCTAGTCATGTCGATCATGTCGATCATGTTGATTGCGTCGATTGCGTCGATCACTTTGGTCATGTCGATCATGTTGATCATGTCGATGATGTTATGGACTTTACGATTCGACACTAGTCTTTCTCTTTTTCATGAGGTACTATACCAGTGACAAAATTTCCCCTATGACTTGGATATTCTTTCTCCCATTATTTAATTTCTGCTTATCCATATGCTTCTGGCGTATCTTGATTCCTAATACCCTGCGCTCCGGAGTAGAAGGTTTCAATCCACCAATAAGAGGTTGTGGATTGAAACGAACCCGGAACTAACGGAAATGGGCAAAAGCCTTATTAGCTTCTGCCACCTTGTGAGTCTCCTCCTTCTTCCGTACAGCACTACCAGAATTTCTGGCAGCATCCATTAATTCATCACTTGATCTTAAAGCCATACTTCGACCTGAACGTTTTCGACACGCGATCAATAACCATCGGATAGCCAAAGCTCTTCCTTCTGCAGGTACTACTTCAACGGGGACTCGATAAGTCGATCCACCTACACGTTTGGATTCTGTTACTATATCGGGAGTTACCCTACGTATTGCTTGTCGCGGGACAGACAGTGGATTCTTATTCGTCTTTTCCTTAATCCGCTTCATAGCCTGATAGAGAATCTGATAAGCCAATGATTTCTTGCCATCTTTAAGAATACGATCAACCAACATGTTTACTAATCGATTACGATAAATCGGATCCGATTCTATATTTTTCTTTTTGTTCGCTACATTGCTCCGGTGTAACATGAGTTTACAGATATGTCGGATTCCGATTCTATCTCGACTGTATCTTAGAATCTTATTTGGGCTTTTTCACTCCATATTGTAGGGTGGATCCGCCGGTTAGTCGAGGATCTCCCCCCAAACTGCACGTGCGACTTTCATCGAATGCAGCTTTCCATATGATTGAATAGAAAGTCTTGAAGTAAGTTCGGGTTACTTCAATGAATCATATTTACTCATTAGGCATTGAGTATCCGTTTCCTCTTCATCATCCCACGAATAGGAGAAGGGAAATCCCGTATTTCATTTATCTCACCAAGAATGTCCGTGGGTTTATTGATCCAATTACCAAATGTTCACAAAACCTCCACTGAATCTCCATAATCGTAGTCCGAACTCGTTCTGAGAGAGAGAAGACATTCGAAGATTTTCCAAATAAATGGGAGTCCGGGTAAGACTCAACTTACTGGAATGCAATACCCTGGACACCGAGTTGTTTCACACGAATAAGATAATAATCAATCTCCGTAATAGCAGGCTTCGGTCCCCTGGCAACATTCCCACTATCGGGTCGGCTATGCATTTGACATATCAGAACAACCGATACGGAATCATTGCGATGATACAAGTTACGACAATGTTCTGCAACGCACTGGAACGCCCCTTCTTACGATCCTTTACTCCTACAGCATCTAAAGTTCCTCTAACGATATGATATCTTACACCAGGTAGGTCCTTCACCCTCCCGCCTCTCACAAGGACCACGGAATGTTCTTGCAAATTATGGCCAATACCTGGTATGTAAGCCGTTATCTCGAACTTGGAGGTTAATCGAACTCTGGCGACTTTCCGTAGGGCAGAGTTAGGTTTTTTTGGTGTAGTTGTGGAATAGTTGACAGATGAGTCAGTTTCAGTGTCACTCTACAGAACCGTACGTGAGATTCTCACCTCATACGGCTCCTCGTCATTCAATTAATACTAAGAATAGAAGTACGAAATACCTTTCGGTTGTTACCCGATACAAGAGGATTCACAAAATAATTTTGA
>NW_028239655.1:0-7500 GCF_047967505.1 Dipteris shenzhenensis | reverse complement strand
AGCGACGCTAGACTCGGATCCTTAGAAGCATTAGATTGGCCAAGAGAAGGGAGGGTATGGAGTCTTCTATCCATTATTAGAGCTTAAAATAGGCATGATATTGAATCCTCTATCGGTTGATCGACTATATGGTTATAGTCCCGATTCGGCATACGGGTGTGGGAGAACTACCTCATTACTGAGAATCTCGAATGTGGATAATGTAAATCTTCAAAGATACTATCGGTTTCTACGATATATATTATGAGGAGGTACCTCCCCCTCCCCTGACGTAAGTGAAGTATTATCCCTATTGAAGGGAGGTACATCATCTAGACTATCTTCTATCCTACTGGAAATGGATGAATCTCCCCGGGTGGGATTTGAACCTACGACCAATCGGTTAACAGCCGACCGCTCTACCGCTGAGCTACCGAGGAAAGTGGCAGATGATTCAATCCCATATACTTCCAGAGACTCTTGTTCCTTGAGCCGCCCCTTGATCTGCAAGACGTTAACCACTCGAAGACCCAAAGCTTTCTTCGAGACTTCATGAACCTCGCGTACACCCTAACTCTCATTATAGGAAGAAGCAGTAATGATAGCAATCCCTTTTGCCTTCTCGGATAGAGCCTACGAATCGGGGGGGGGGCTGGTGTGGAAGATCTCGGTCATGGTTGATCTTGGTCGTGATTGATCGCCCCCCCCCCAACCCCAAGATGCATATCGATCGATCACCAATCACTAGTTTCTATTTCTCCTTTTCCGGAAAACATAGTAGAATAGTCACAGGATACTTATAGAGGTATAAGGAATATCTTGGAAAGGAGAAGAAAAAAACTCTTAGGAGACAAGAGAAACGAAGGCAGTTAGCAGTAGAATAATACCAATCATCAATCCGAATGAATAAGAAGATACTCTCCCGCCCATGGAACCCCACGATCCGTATCGATATCAATAATTGCAGGCGGGTGGAGGATCCATAAACTTGAATCCATAAATGGAATGAATGAGTCTACGGGGGGAAAGTATGGATAAGGGGTGAAAAATGAAGAAAAAAGGGGAAAGAGAACGTGAGGGGGAGGGGGGGGGAAGTGGGGGATAGTCGGGATGAAGAAAATGAATCGGAGCTTTGCGAAACGAAAGTAGCAGTTTATGGAAAGGGTGGAATTGGTAAGTCAACAACAAGTTGTAATATATCAATAGCTTTGGCGAGACGCGGAAAACGGGTATTGCAAATTGGATGTGATCCGAAACATGATAGTACTTTCACCCCCACGGGATTCTTGATACCTACCATTATAGACACTTTGCAATCGAAGGATTACCACTATGAAGATGTGTGGCCTGAGGATGTCATTTATAAGGGTTATGGCGGAGTGGATCGTGTTGAAGCAGGGGGACCACCTGCGGGAGCTGGTTGTGGGGGATACGTAGTGGGAGAAACGGTTAAATCATCGAAAGAATCGAATGCTTCTTATGAATATGATACTACTCTATTCGACGTTTTAGGGGACGTAGTCCGTGGAGGTTTTGCCGCTCCATCGAATCATGCGGATTATTGCATTATTATCACGGATAATGGATTCGATGCCCCTTTTGCAGCAAATCGTATTGCTGCGTCGGTTAGGGAGAAGGCACATACCCACCCATTGCGATTAGCAGGTTTGGTGGGGAATCGGACATCTAGGAGAGATCTCATTGATAAACATGTAGAAGCCTGCCCGATGCCTGTGCTGGAAGTGTTGCCTCTCATTGAGGACATTCGGGTCTCGAGGGTGAAGGGGAAAACATTGTTTGAAACGGCTGAATGTCAATCAGATCTCAATTATGTTTGTGATTTCCATCCCAATGTGGCGGATCAGATATTGTCTCGACCAGAAGGGGTTGTGCCAAGGGAAATTCCAGATAGAGAATTATTCAGTCTGCTCTCCGATTTCTATCTGAATCCCGATGGTGGGGGGCAGAGGAATGCCCAGCAAACTCAACAGGATATTCTGCTTGATTTTACGATGATTCGAAACCGAAACTGCAAATTTCTTGTATGTGTACCCTTTCTGAGGAAACCCTTTCACGAAGACTCCCGAAACTCTCACTTTTGAATGTGAAACCGGAAATTATCACACTTCTTGCCCCATTAGTTGTGTGGCTTGGTTATATCAAAAGATCGAAGACAGCTTTTCCCCAGTGGTAGGTACAAAGACTTGTGGTTATTTCTTACAGAACGCTCTTGGAGTTACGATCCTTGCGGAACCTCGTTATGCAATGGCAGAGTCGGAAGAGGGGGACGTCTCGGCCCAATTAAATGATCAAGGGGAATTGGAGAGAATTTGTATCCAAATAAAACGAGATAGAAACCCTAGTGTCATTATTTGGATTGGCACATGTACCACGGAAATAACAAAGACGGACCTAGAAGGCATAGCACCCAAGCTAGAAAACGAACTTGGAGTACCAATTGTAGTTGCGCGGGCCAATGGATCGGATTATGCTTTTACTCAGGGAGAGGATACTGTATCAGCTGCCACGACGCATCGGTGTCCGGAATTTGACATATCTAGACACGAACAGAAACAGGATTTAGTTGGGGGTGTTGACACTGCGACGACGGAAGCGGGGGGGCTAATCCGGAGGGACGGAAATTAAAGAATCATGCTTCAGTTCTTTTTGGATCTCTAACTTCAACTGTAGCTTCTCAACCGAATCCGGAATCGAAACGTCAATCCATTCAGGTATCGGGGTGGTTACCCTCCCAGAGATATACTGAACTTCCATCATTAGGCAAGGGAGTGTATGTTTGCGGCGTGAATCCCTCTCTGAGCCGTACAGCGACGACTCTGATGCGGCGTCGTAAATGCCAGTTAATTGGAGCACCTTTTCCTATTGGTCCTGATGGGACGCGTGCTTGGATAGAAAAGATTTGTTCCGCCTTTAATATGGAACCTCAGGGTTTGAAGGAGAGGGAGGATGAGATATGGAAGAGTCTGAGAGACTATCTTGAGATAGCAGCTGGTAAATCTATATCTTTTACGGGAGATAATCTATCAGAAATTTCTATAGCAAGATTCCCAATTCGCTGCGGAATGGTTGTCTACGAAACAGGTATTCCCTACATGGATAAACGATATCAAGCTGCCGAGCCATCTTTCTCACGAGATACTTGCAAAGAGATGGGTACACTCATGCCACGGATCGTGGAAAAACCGGATAATTATAACCAGATACAGCGTATGCATGAATTAAAACCTGATTCAGCAATTACTGGAATGGCTCATGCCAATCCTTTAGAAGCAAGAGGTATTGATACAAAATGGTCTGTCGAGTTCACCTTTGCCCAAATCCATGGATCCACTAATGCGAGGGATGTGCTTGAACTTGTTACTCGTCCCCTACGGCGTAATAATAATCCGGGGCGTCTGGGTTGGAGTAACCTGTCGAAGCAGATGGTAACAAATCACTAAATTATAGAATTATTGGGTGACGGGAAGTGACCATTGAGGGAAATGCATAGAGACGTCCCAAATTCTTAATCATGGGATTCTGTCTCCTCATGATTAAGAAATCCATCGACTCCTTTCCGAAGGAGTTGCTGTGCTAGCTACGGGAGTGGTACGGAGAGGTTGCCGGCACTCTACGGGAAAAAAAAAAACTGAAAAATATGGGAAGGAAATAATTATGAACGTAGAAAGCGTTCAAATGTCGTTGTATCTACTGCAGGTTTCGCTGCTTACTCGGGTGAAGGTGGCAGGTCCACCTATAATATTCGGACTATATTATGGATTACTAACAACATTACCCGTTGGACCCTCCAAATACTATCCATAAGAGCTTTTCTTTTGGGAGGGAATCTTAGTGGTACCGTCGCTTTGAGTGGTTTGATGATGGGATAGCTACTAATATTTCTGTCAATATTCTGTTCACCTCTATATGCATTGATAGTGAAACCACATGTTGTAACTGTCCCAATAGTACCATACATGTTATTTTACTGGTTCCGAACCAAGGATTTACCGGATTATCGAACTCTACGTCCGACCAATTCACTCAGTGACTTTCGAATCGGTAATATATTCTTGGATAGTTTCATTTTCCAGATTTTAAATCCAATTCTTTTACCAAGTCCCGTATTGGCGAGACCAATTCACCTATTTATTTTTCGATATAGCAACAACATAACATTTCTGATTAGTAGTTTCGTGGGTTGGTCACTCGGTCATATGTCATTCAGCTACTTGTCCAGATTACTTCTGGTTCGCGTAGAATATGATTCACCCATACTCTACCTGCTGATGAAACGCGTCATTTACAAAACTTTTAGTATTGTTGTTCTCATTAATGTACTGGTTTATTTGGGTAAGGCTCCAGTACCTCTCTTCACCAAGAATTTTGAAGACGAACTTGTCTTGCTCGATAACAATCTCCGGGAGTTGTCAGATTCGATGCTATGGATTTTCAAGTCGTGGCCCACGTCCTTGTTCGACCCATACAAACCAAATCGTCCTTTACGATATATAGAGAATAGCCGATTCGGCGGCGATAGCTTAGTGAAGAAGCAAGTATCAAATCACTTTTTCAGCAAATGTTTGACTAGTGGAAAACAGCGGTTGGCTCTCACGGCGTTACCCAGTTTGTCGATCTTTGGAGACCAGTTAGGAACCTCGTTAGAGGATTCGGATATGCCACTTCCAGCTCATCATCTGCATGAAGACTGGATTTTGAACCAATTCAGGAAAAACAAGGATTTGAATAATGAGTTAAAGGACCGAATTCGATTCCTAGACACCGAGCCTATCTTCTGGAAAGCGATGGAAAGAAGGACCGGATTGGCTGATAACGGAGGTGAATTACCTAAGATTTATGATCCATTTTTGAATAATTCATGTCGTGCTAGGATTCCAAACTCGGATTCATTCTGGATACTGTCTGATTCATTGGCATCGCAAGCGGTTGACAACAACGAGTATGCCAATGAATTGAATTCCGGTAATAAGATTCGGGATTGGGTGTCTATCAGGTATAAAGAGTTGAGAAGCAATGAGATTCCTCTTCCCCGGGAAGCATTACCTAAAAATGCTTTGCAAATATTTATTTTCATGTTCGAAACACCGGATGATGCCGTGATTGAAGATGTTGTGGGAGAAACAAACTATTCAGTTTCGAAGGGTGATTCCACCCCCGTAACTTGGGATCAAGTCTTCAAATTTTCTTCATCTCCGACAGAGTTAGCTTTATTCTTCACCTATCTCAGAGATGATTGTGGTGCCTTCGATTGAATCCGCTTGCTAGACGTACCTCTAATTGGTGGGGAAAGACTTGACTCTTCAAAACAAAAAATACGTTCGATCCTCGAGATTGAGGAACTGTCGGAGGAATTGGCCCGCAATACTCACTTAATATATGATAATAGGTTCGATGTCGCGGGTGGGTCAACTGATATTCGTAACAGAAAGTTAAAAAATTTAGCAATCAGCGTCGGGAAGACGCGGCTGAAAACACGCAGACTGGTCAAACGTTTTGCAAAAAGCTCTGATTTTCGTCGGAAACCTATAAAAGGCTCTATGCGCTCCAGAAGACGTAAGACACTGGTTTGGGAAGTATTTCAAGATAAGGCACATTCACCTCTCTTCTTTAGATTAATGGAACTACCCACTCCGTTTCGATTTCCTGCCGGAGAATTAACTGGTGTAGATTTTGAGGAATCGGCCGGTGACGCGAGGAGAGAAACTAGTACCCAACCCGAACAGGAACTAATATCTCTTTCATCCTCGAGAGAGGGGGAGCGAGCGAAATCCGACCGCCCAGCTATAGCAGCTAGGTTCGATGTGAGTTCCATCCACACGGGGCGGGGTTTATTATTGGTTATGCAATCGACTCTTCGGAAATATGTGAAACTGCCTGTATTGATAACACTCAAGAATTTCGGTCGTATTTTATTTTTTCAAGCTCCCGAATGGGATGAGGATTGGAGTGAGTGGCGCAAAGAATCCCACATCAAATGCACCTACGACGGCGAGGGATTCTCACACACTCGTTTACCCGGTCGTTGGTTGAAGGAGGGTCTTCAGATAAAGATTTTGTATCCTTTCCGGTTGAAGCCTTGGCGTACTCGCGGGAGGAGGCGCCCAACCATTTTGGAAAATGATATGAATCCCAGGTATCTCAAGACTCGGGAATCGGGGAGAAAAAATAGATTGAGGCGAGGAAAATCTCCATCTAGCTATTTAACAGCTTGGGGATTCCAAACAGATGTACCTTTTGGAACTATTAAGAAAGATCCCTCCTTCTGGAAACCTATCCGGAAGAAATTGATGAGAATTTTGAGACGTAGTCTCGCATTGCGGACTAGGCAAATGCGTCGTCTCTACTCCAAATTGGGTGTATCCGCAAGGTTTCCATTGGGGAAATTGAATTTCCTTCGTAAAATTGAAGGGATTTGGGAGAATTGGAGTGGAACCGATTTTGTTGGGGGAGATATTCCAAATGATACAGGGACCGGGTGGAAAGAGGGGCCGTCACACGGTGAACCAGGTACTGGTGGAATAGATGAAACATCAATTCCCATTGATAATAAATCCCGATACTTTGCGGGTACCGATGATGAACCAGTAAAAGATACCGTTGGTGGATCCAAATCCGAACCCGAATCAGACATGCATGCATTCAGAAATCTGTTAACCGAAGGGGTTGGCGGGGGTGGGCGTAGCACCAAATCACTCCGTTTTAGTAAACCGGGAATAGATGACAGACTAATTAATACAAATCTGACTAGTTCTTTGAGATTCCAAACGAAATTAGTCAATATTCAGGGAATTTATTTGAGATCCCGCATATCGGTCGCAGAATTGTTTGAGAAGTATCTTCTACTAGTAGCGGGATTATTTCGAAGAGTCAATAGAGCTTTTGCTCATTATCTCGACAATTTTGCTAGATTTCGGGTGCAACTGGTGAAAGTGACGAATCAAGTTGGTGGGGTTCATGGGGATGCAAACCACCCAATTCTAGCTATTTCCGGAATTAGGGAGGGAATACCGCGAGTTATCGATAATCAATCTATAGGATTACCGTCTCAGGCGCACATTCACGACATTCTGTGGCATGTAAGCATGAAAAACAACCTGGATTTGGATTCTTTGATGGAAATTGCGGAAGATAGCAAGGATGCGGGGTATCTCGATAACCGGAAGGGATGTAAGGATAATGAGAATCTGGATGATGCTTCGGAAGATTGGAATTATCCGCGCGGTGATCATGGTTGTTATCCGAAAGGGGGAGGGGAAACCCCAGAATTTTTTGATGGCGGTAAACATGACGGGGGAAAGAGCGATTCCGTGGGATGTCCCGATGACAGAACTGGCGGGATTGTACGTGGGTATGGTATCGATGAACATATTAATAATTTTGCTACGATGCGGGGACTTTCCAAACAACTTTGGGAATTGAATGCAAATGATTTGGGGAGTTTGTTAGGCTGTCCCGACAAGTACAACCTGTCATTGGAGTTATGGCAAAAAATTGCACCGA
>NW_028239654.1:47500-61571 GCF_047967505.1 Dipteris shenzhenensis | reverse complement strand
TCCATCAATACCTGAACTCCGATGGGAATTGATTGAATTTATCCAACTAGAATCCTCCACCAATTGAATGCATTGATCATCGATATGGAAGTGACAATGAAAGATATAAATGATTAGTAGAAATTCCGATATACAAATGCCTGGGGTATACCACCGAACGATCTTATTCCCATTGGAGGGAAGCATTGGAAATAGCGAACCCGCCAGAATCGGAAAAAGAACAATTGTGGTTAACCAGGGTACGTTACTCATCGTGGATGGAAAAATATTTTAGCGGGGGGGAGGGGGGGGGGAATCTTAATACCCCAACTCATACTCAATAGAATTGAGTATGAATCTTTGAGTATGAGTTGGAAAGAAAACGATTCGATTCTTGAATCTCTTTCTTGACCGATGAATCAATAAGCTAGACCCATACTACGAGTCGTCTCAGCTCCCGGATAGACGCGTACACTCGAGGAATCTGTTGGACAAGCGGATTCACGTCTCTTACAACCTACACAGTCTTCTGTTCTAGGAGCAGAAGCAATTTGATTGGCTTTACACCCATCCCGGGGGATCGTTTCCAATGCATCTGTCAGACAGGCTCTTACGCATTAGGTGCAACCAATACATGTGTCATAGATCTTTACTGAATGTGCCGTCGAATTTGTTCACTCCTATTGGATTGACGTGTCAAAGATATTCTCCTGTTGGGGTTGTTGAGGTGTACCTACCCTCCCCCCTGCCCCCTACCCCTTATTTTCCATTCAATCAAATCTAAGATTTGTATTGATTTGGTTTTTCCGCATCTACCTACATAGACACTCCGTGGGTGGAACTCTCCCATCATCCTCGTGAAATGAATGGGTTCTGCAATATGGGGAGGGACGGTACAAGACAATTTTAAGGAACGGGATAGGTAGGGATTCAGATAGGTATGACATAATTTTTCGGAATGAAATGCAATTGTTAGGGGGAAAACGACAGCATTACCAGCTGGATGTGATACACCTGCATTGAATAGCGATTCGCCCAAATAAATAGCGTCATCGACGAATCAATTACCATTTTAACAAATCAAATTGATCGATACGAGTCGATCTTCTATTACGCTGGATGACCGAAGCAATGGATAACCCAATAGCAGCTTCGGCAGCTGCAACGGCTATTACGGATATTGAAAAGATTTCCCCCTTCATTTGTTCATTGTCAAAGAAATTGGAGAATGCTACGAGATTTATATTAATGGCATTCAGAATCAGCTCAAGACACATCAGTGCCCTAATCATGTTTCGACTCGTGATTGATCCGGAAAAGCCAACGCGATAGGGATAAGCACCTAGAATCAGTCCATGTTCGAGCATGATGTATTAACCCCCCGGAAACTTAATTGGTTAACCTACGAGATGAGTTTACGAGAAGTTGTAATTAATTAGAAAGATGGGGAGTCATCTCCAGACGACGAAGCAGGTTCTTCGTCGGGTCTGGTTATTCCTTCACCACGAGCCATTGTAATCGCCCCTACTGAAGCCACTAGGAGGAGGATAGAAAGGAGTTCGAATGGAACCAGAAATTGTGTTAACAATTGGTATCCAATTCGCTGGATGTTGTTTTTTGAGACTCCCCCCACAACATCCCTCGATGGGTCGATTGGATTTATATCAGACCATTTCGTATCTCGAATTGTAGTGGTTGATAAGATAGATAGACCCGTACAAGCTCCTAAGGCAATAGTATCTCCCATATTCCAGGAAATGGTTGAATTGGAATCTACTGGTTCGTCAATAACCGTTACGGCAGACACGATCGAAACATTTATAGCTCCTACATAGATAGGCGATTGTGCGGCAGCTACAGAATCGGCATTCGGTACGAGATATGGGAGAGATATACAGATAAACACCAGTCCCGATGAAGAGGCGGAATAAACTATATTAGCAGATAATACCACTCCTACACTTCCCAGTAGAATACCTAATTCGATTAGTATCAAGACAGATTCATAAATTGATTCAGGTAGATTCATTATGCCCAGTTATTTTGATTCTCCCATCTCACTATATTACTATTCAATAACGACGTGTATGTGTGTGACCTACTTATGTAGACACACCCCCCCCTATTGGTAGAAATAATTGAAGGAGGGATATCTCTGCATAGCAGAGATATCTCGATATTGAATCATCTCCGACTTACTATTTTTTCTAACCAGGGAGTCGGTCTATCTTCCAAACTTCAGACGGAGATTCAATTGACACCACGAGTGACAGTTCGATTATTGGGATCTCCTTTCGTGACTCCCCCAGATGAATAACTCAGAGTTGGAACTACTTGAATTGCGGAATCCTGGGAGACAGAGAGGGGCAAACGTCCCGGAGCCATTTGATCATAATTTGATTCGTGACGATCATAAGTCGAGGGTTCATACTCCTCAGTCATTGACAAGCAATTTGTTAGGCGGTATTCGACACAATTCCCACAGAAGATACGAACTCCGAAATCAATGCTATAACTTCTTAATCGTTTTTTTCTGATGCTTCTTATCAATCTCCGGTCGACGACAGGCAGGTTAATCAGACATACTCGGACACGTACCTCACAAGCAATGCATTTGTCAAATTCAAAATGAATTCGTCCACGGAATCGTTCGGATGATATAAGTTTCTCGTAGGGGTATTGGATAGTCACAGGTAAACGATTCAGATGGTCTAGAGTAACCGCAAAACCTTGACCAGTATACCTCGCAGCTCGTATTGCTCGTTGACTATAATCCTGGAATCCAGTTACCGTGGGAAACATGTGATAGATAATCCTGGGGGAGTTCCTTAGTTTCTAGAGATTGGATAGATTAAAATCGGGGTGACATTGATGTAAACTATGAGGGGAATATCTCATTTTAGAGATGGTAGTCGAAACGAAGCTGTCAGCAACGGATTTCCCGGAGCAACGGGCAGAAGAGATTTCCAGCCGAGATCTAGTAATTGGTCTATTCTGACTCTAGGTAATGTCCATCTCGTTGCGATAGAAATGAATAGGAATAGATAAGACTTGGCTGATGTGGTAATGACACCTGTTACTGCATCGAATACATCAAAGGATTCACTGCTGAGAGTCCGAAAGGGAAAAATTTGCCCTAATTCTTGAAGAAATGGAATTGGTGAATCCCATCCACCCGGATAAAGGACTGTTACAAACGACGAGGAAACCAATGAATTTGGGTAAGAACCAACATAGAATGAACCAGATTTTATACCTGAATATTCGGTTTGATAACCCGCTACCAGTTCCTCCTCCGCCTCTGGTAGATCAAATGGCAACCTTTCACATTCTGCCGATGGGGATATGAAGAAAGCTATAAAGCCTATAGGTTGACGCCGCAGATTCCATCCCAGAAAACCATACTTAGATTGTGTTTCAACTATGTCAACCGTACTTAAGCTATCAGATAATTATAGTCGACGGTACAATTGCTATTACCACCTCTGATTCGAAACCGTACATGAAATTGGGATTTCATACGGCTCCCCATAAGTCACCCGAGAGGGGGATTGGTAGTTAATCACTTCCTTTGCGCGACACCCCCCTGAGGAGCGTCCCAATCTCAACCAATGGGATTCTGTTTGCTACAGGGAGTGATAGCTTCTGAATCCATCTCAACCTTTTCAGTTATTTTTTGATATAATTCGGAATCTTCCACCGTTTCTCGGTGGAATGGGATTTACCGATACTTCTTTTATATCTCCACATAGATGGATCCCTACCTATCTTTATTTCAGCCGAGAAGAGGATTAGCCTGAGGATTCCTATGATCCCAATCCTCTTGAGACTACTACGTAAAGGAGATACTCGCATATATCAATAATTTTTTCCGCCAGGGGCAGAAAAATCAAACCGTTGAAAGGATTACTTCGTTCCGGATAGTCATAATCTAAGTAGATAGGAATATACTCGGGATTGGGATTTTCAAGATGTACTACCTAGTCATCCCTACCGAGGCTAAGTCTTTATCCAATTAAAGAGAAAAGAGATTTTATTATGCAACTTTTTTCTCCACCCTTCTCACAAATCTCTTGTGTATATTAGTGTTCCTGACCATCCACTCCCGCTCAATCCCGGAAAAGAGGTTCAGTCCCTTCTTGTCCCCGCTTCAGGCCCTGTAAATCTATCCCGTACCTGGGGGCAAACAGTGTTTACTGCTCGGACATGCTTTCACTCCCGTACATGGGGGATGGGACTCGATTCACTCGCTGCAAGACGCTGTTCGATCTCACCCAGATGACTATCCAGTTGTTCTGTCAAATCAGTGAAAGATTCTTCATTCCGAATCTCTATATCGGAATAACCCTCTTCCCATCAATCTTATTCAGCGAGTCGCACGTGGGGATATGGATAGTACACATGGGGCTGGGGGTATTTCGTAACTAATTGATTGAGCAGCAGCTCTAAGACCACCTGGAGGGGAATATTTATTATTTGAACCATATCCTGCCATAAGTAGCCCTAGGGGAACGATACTTGAGATGGCGATCCAAGAGAAAGCACCTATACTCAGATCAGCTAGAATAATGTGCTGCCCGAAGGGTATCACCAAGTGGCTTATAAAGACTGGTATGACTACCACAGCTGGTCCAATATTGAATAGCCAAGTATCGCCCCTGGCTGGAACAATATCTTCCTTCAGTAGGAGCTTGACTCCATCGGCCAGGGATTGGATAATTCCCAAAGGACCTGCATATTCAGGTCCGATACGCTGTTGTACCCCCGCAGATACCTTTCACTCGAGCCGTACGATAACTAATACTCCTACTGTAATTCCTACGATAAGGGTGGGAATGGAAATCAGAATCCAAATCAATTCGGAAGAATCTCTCGAAACTCCCAATTTGTGAAATAAGTCAATCACGCGTTCCTCGAAATTTTTTGTACCAATTGCCGTTTCGGCGATCAACCTCCCCCATGATGATATCTATACTACCTAATATTGTCGTAATATCGGCTAGTTTCATTCCTTCTACCAATTGAGAGAGAATTTGCAGATTTATGAAGCCAGGCGGACGAATCTTCCGTCTCCGGGGAGAAACACTATCATCTCCAATCAGAAATATCCCTAATTCCCCTTTGGGAGCTTCCACCCTTACGTAATGCTCCTGCTCAGGTAATTTGAAAGTGGGAGAGGATTTCTTACCGACAAATTGATAGTCAAAATCATTCCATCCCATTTCCTTTCGTTGCTGACTAAGGCGTCGAGATTCCAAATTTTCATATGGACCTCCCGGAAGGAGTCTCGAGGCCTGTTGAATTATTCTTATGGATTCTCTCATCTCGCCGATTCGTACCAAATAACGGGCCAATGAATCTCCTCCTGTTTGCCATTGGATCCGCCAATCCGATTCGTCATAACATTCGTAGTGATCCACCTTGCGAAGATCCCATTGAATCCCCGAGGCTCGCAACATGGGTCCGGATAAGCCCCGATCTATAGCTTCTTCCCTACCAGTGACACCTATCCCCTCCACTCGTTTCAGAAATATAGGATTATTTGTGATAAGTCGTTCATATTCATCGACTTTTGAGAGGCAATAGTGGCAGGAATCCAAACATTTATCTAGCCACCCATATGGTGAATCTACCGCTACTCCCCCGACGCGGAAATAATTATGCGTCATTCACATACCCGTAGCAGACTCAAGTAAATCATAAATCATTTCCCTTTCTCGAAATGTGTAGAAAAAAGGGGTTTGTGCACCGACATCCGCCAGAAAAGGTCCGAGCCATGACGGGTGGGGAGCTATTCGACTTAGCTCGAGCATAATAACTCGTATGTAACTAGCTCTTCTCGGTATTTGAATATTTGCCAACTTCTCCGGCGCATTCACTGTTATTGCCTCGGTAAACATGGTGGCTAAATAATCCCATCTCGTCACGTGGGGAAGATACTGCAGAATCGTCCGGTTTTCAGCAATTTTTTCCATCCCTCTATGTAAATAGCCAAGTATTGGTTCACAACCAACGACATTTTCACCGTCTGGAGTAACAATAAGTCGAAGGACACCGTGCATCGACGGGTGGTGGGGACCCATACTCACTATAACTGGATCCACTTTCGTAGGAGGTATACCCATGAATTATGTTCCTGGTAATTTTTGCAGACCCTAGCTTCGGTAGAACTGGATTTCTATAAATTGGAATCGGCGTCTCTTCAATCTCCGAATACCCAAGTTGCTTATTATGTTATCGTATAAAGTCGGATCCTTTTTGGATGAATGAATTAAGAGACGCTTGCGTCTTCCCAATAATTTCCACAAACCCCTCTGAGAGGAGTAATCCTTGGAATGTGATTTCAAATGAGAAGTGAGTTTCGAGACTTGATCGGTCAAGTAGCATATTTGAGACTCAGCAGACCCTGTATCCCCTTTCTCACAAATCAACGTCGAATTGGTAGATATAGCCTTATCCGTAATAGTAGTAATAATAATTGTTTATCGAATTCATTGTATAGGATTTGCCTACTAATTCGGGTAGTATTGGTCCGAGCGAGGGAGATGAATACTCCTATAATCGGGGAAATCGTCACTCAATAGATTCGGTTATCGGTGGGAATTTGTTTCCCACCAACGAGTAGTTACAGCTCCGCATCTGATAAGTAAGGTAGGTATCTGCCCCTCCTTCTATCACACACTTGATTGAGATTACCAAGATGTTAGTAATATTAGTCGAGCAAATTGTCGAATCTACGTATTCTCCCCCCCGTCTCAAATAATGGGATACATGCGTATTCTGGGCGTGGCAAATCGACTTCCATTATTTGTGTCGAAGCGGAATCTGTTCATACAAGCTAATTCTTCTAAGCGATAACTGGGCCAAAGGAAACGTTTGATTTTCTGAGTCCCACTCAGGTCGCTAGACTCTTCACTCTTGTTCATCCATTCCACTCCAGAAGGGTAGCCCAAAGGGTCCCTTTCGGATTTCACGGAGCTCAAAATCAATAGGGATCTGAGAAATCGCGATTTGCGACGATGTCTCGGAAGCAGGAGATCTTCGATGTTATGGAGATAGGAGCGATTCCTATTCCTCTCCCCATTGATGAGTGACAAACGCAGCATGCACCCGCCAAATATATTTCTATTCAATCTTCTTTTGAATCTGTTTCGAAATTTCAGTGGGATACTAACCATTTTATACATGAGAATCTAATCATCGAATATTCGCGGTAAACGATGGGCTGAAATAACAAACAAATCATCTAGAATCTCGCGTTTCTCTTCGTTGAGAAAAAGATTCAACAAATCGCAATCTATACCCATATTGACACAGAAGGAAGTAAGATCCTGCTCATTTTCTAATACGTTGATGAGAGATATCAAATCCCTCAGTCTTTATAATTCTCTTTCTAATGCTTCGGATTCCCATTTCCATTGAAAAATATAATAGTGACTCCCCCTCTCTCTTAGAAGTATTTCATCCGAATCAATCTCTTCTTCCT
The DNA here is from genome assembly GCF_047967505.1 of Dipteris shenzhenensis. Classification (NCBI taxonomy): domain Eukaryota; kingdom Viridiplantae; phylum Streptophyta; class Polypodiopsida; order Gleicheniales; family Dipteridaceae; genus Dipteris; species Dipteris shenzhenensis. Next base: position 54,106 of record NW_028239654.1, on the reverse strand, counting down.
GTAACCCGTAATCCGTGCCTAATCTCTGAAATCTTTCATTTGGGGTAGCGGGAACCCTCTCCCACAAAATAGAAGTCCCAGGTACAAATTTCGATCTTGTTTCGTATACATCCTTTGCTTCCGCGGGATCCGGAATTACCCACAACACCAAATCGGATTTCGGATTCAACTCACGTTCCGGATCAAGTATTCGTGGATGAGAAATTCCCTTCCCTGCAATAAGTTCTCTGATACGATTCCCTAAACGAGTTTCCCTTATCGCCGCATTCCACCCCGCCGGAAATTTTTGTATATCTACATCTCGTGAGGAATCAATAAAACTATGTAACAAATAACTGTATTTACGACGTTTATTGATATTTCTCACTCGATCTCTGAGGAAAGGGGTTTCAGTATATATGGAATAATCGTTTTGTCTATCACGAAATACATATTCATGCTCGGCGAGAAAACTTCCCCCGATGCTTCTGAATCCATATAAATTTTCGATGTCCGATCTCCATCTCTTCGGTGCAATTTTTTGCCATAACTCCAATGACAGGTTGTACTTGTCGGGACAGCCTAACAAACTCCCCAAATCATTTGCATTCAATTCCCAAAGTTGTTTGGAAAGTCCCCGCATCGTAGCAAAATTATTAATATGTTCATCGATACCATACCCACGTACAATCCCGCCAGTTCTGTCATCGGGACATCCCACGGAATCGCTCTTTCCCCCGTCATGTTTACCGCCATCAAAAAATTCTGGGGTTTCCCCTCCCCCTTTCGGATAACAACCATGATCACCGCGCGGATAATTCCAATCTTCCGAAGCATCATCCAGATTCTCATTATCCTTACATCCCTTCCGGTTATCGAGATACCCCGCATCCTTGCTATCTTCCGCAATTTCCATCAAAGAATCCAAATCCAGGTTGTTTTTCATGCTTACATGCCACAGAATGTCGTGAATGTGCGCCTGAGACGGTAATCCTATAGATTGATTATCGATAACTCGCGGTATTCCCTCCCTAATTCCGGAAATAGCTAGAATTGGGTGGTTTGCATCCCCATGAACCCCACCAACTTGATTCGTCACTTTCACCAGTTGCACCCGAAATCTAGCAAAATTGTCGAGATAATGAGCAAAAGCTCTATTGACTCTTCGAAATAATCCCGCTACTAGTAGAAGATACTTCTCAAACAATTCTGCGACCGATATGCGGGATCTCAAATAAATTCCCTGAATATTGACTAATTTCGTTTGGAATCTCAAAGAACTAGTCAGATTTGTATTAATTAGTCTGTCATCTATTCCCGGTTTACTAAAACGGAGTGATTTGGTGCTACGCCCACCCCCGCCAACCCCTTCGGTTAACAGATTTCTGAATGCATGCATGTCTGATTCGGGTTCGGATTTGGATCCACCAACGGTATCTTTTACTGGTTCATCATCGGTACCCGCAAAGTATCGGGATTTATTATCAATGGGAATTGATGTTTCATCTATTCCACCAGTACCTGGTTCACCGTGTGACGGCCCCTCTTTCCACCCGGTCCCTGTATCATTTGGAATATCTCCCCCAACAAAATCGGTTCCACTCCAATTCTCCCAAATCCCTTCAATTTTACGAAGGAAATTCAATTTCCCCAATGGAAACCTTGCGGATACACCCAATTTGGAGTAGAGACGACGCATTTGCCTAGTCCGCAATGCGAGACTACGTCTCAAAATTCTCATCAATTTCTTCCGGATAGGTTTCCAGAAGGAGGGATCTTTCTTAATAGTTCCAAAAGGTACATCTGTTTGGAATCCCCAAGCTGTTAAATAGCTAGATGGAGATTTTCCTCGCCTCAATCTATTTTTTCTCCCCGATTCCCGAGTCTTGAGATACCTGGGATTCATATCATTTTCCAAAATGGTTGGGCGCCTCCTCCCGCGAGTACGCCAAGGCTTCAACCGGAAAGGATACAAAATCTTTATCTGAAGACCCTCCTTCAACCAACGACCGGGTAAACGAGTGTGTGAGAATCCCTCGCCGTCGTAGGTGCATTTGATGTGGGATTCTTTGCGCCACTCACTCCAATCCTCATCCCATTCGGGAGCTTGAAAAAATAAAATACGACCGAAATTCTTGAGTGTTATCAATACAGGCAGTTTCACATATTTCCGAAGAGTCGATTGCATAACCAATAATAAACCCCGCCCCGTGTGGATGGAACTCACATCGAACCTAGCTGCTATAGCTGGGCGGTCGGATTTCGCTCGCTCCCCCTCTCTCGAGGATGAAAGAGATATTAGTTCCTGTTCGGGTTGGGTACTAGTTTCTCTCCTCGCGTCACCGGCCGATTCCTCAAAATCTACACCAGTTAATTCTCCGGCAGGAAATCGAAACGGAGTGGGTAGTTCCATTAATCTAAAGAAGAGAGGTGAATGTGCCTTATCTTGAAATACTTCCCAAACCAGTGTCTTACGTCTTCTGGAGCGCATAGAGCCTTTTATAGGTTTCCGACGAAAATCAGAGCTTTTTGCAAAACGTTTGACCAGTCTGCGTGTTTTCAGCCGCGTCTTCCCGACGCTGATTGCTAAATTTTTTAACTTTCTGTTACGAATATCAGTTGACCCACCCGCGACATCGAACCTATTATCATATATTAAGTGAGTATTGCGGGCCAATTCCTCCGACAGTTCCTCAATCTCGAGGATCGAACGTATTTTTTGTTTTGAAGAGTCAAGTCTTTCCCCACCAATTAGAGGTACGTCTAGCAAGCGGATCCAATCGAAGGCACCACAATCATCTCTGAGATAGGTGAAGAATAAAGCTAACTCTGTCGGAGATGAAGAAAATTTGAAGACTTGATCCCAAGTTACGGGGGTGGAATCACCCTTCGAAACTGAATAGTTTGTTTCTCCCACAACATCTTCAATCACGGCATCATCCGGTGTTTCGAACATGAAAATAAATATTTGCAAAGCATTTTTAGGTAATGCTTCCCGGGGAAGAGGAATCTCATTGCTTCTCAACTCTTTATACCTGATAGACACCCAATCCCGAATCTTATTACCGGAATTCAATTCATTGGCATACTCGTTGTTGTCAACCGCTTGCGATGCCAATGAATCAGACAGTATCCAGAATGAATCCGAGTTTGGAATCCTAGCACGACATGAATTATTCAAAAATGGATCATAAATCTTAGGTAATTCACCTCCGTTATCAGCCAATCCGGTCCTTCTTTCCATCGCTTTCCAGAAGATAGGCTCGGTGTCTAGGAATCGAATTCGGTCCTTTAACTCATTATTCAAATCCTTGTTTTTCCTGAATTGGTTCAAAATCCAGTCTTCATGCAGATGATGAGCTGGAAGTGGCATATCCGAATCCTCTAACGAGGTTCCTAACTGGTCTCCAAAGATCGACAAACTGGGTAACGCCGTGAGAGCCAACCGCTGTTTTCCACTAGTCAAACATTTGCTGAAAAAGTGATTTGATACTTGCTTCTTCACTAAGCTATCGCCGCCGAATCGGCTATTCTCTATATATCGTAAAGGACGATTTGGTTTGTATGGGTCGAACAAGGACGTGGGCCACGACTTGAAAATCCATAGCATCGAATCTGACAACTCCCGGAGATTGTTATCGAGCAAGACAAGTTCGTCTTCAAAATTCTTGGTGAAGAGAGGTACTGGAGCCTTACCCAAATAAACCAGTACATTAATGAGAACAACAATACTAAAAGTTTTGTAAATGACGCGTTTCATCAGCAGGTAGAGTATGGGTGAATCATATTCTACGCGAACCAGAAGTAATCTGGACAAGTAGCTGAATGACATATGACCGAGTGACCAACCCACGAAACTACTAATCAGAAATGTTATGTTGTTGCTATATCGAAAAATAAATAGGTGAATTGGTCTCGCCAATACGGGACTTGGTAAAAGAATTGGATTTAAAATCTGGAAAATGAAACTATCCAAGAATATATTACCGATTCGAAAGTCACTGAGTGAATTGGTCGGACGTAGAGTTCGATAATCCGGTAAATCCTTGGTTCGGAACCAGTAAAATAACATGTATGGTACTATTGGGACAGTTACAACATGTGGTTTCACTATCAATGCATATAGAGGTGAACAGAATATTGACAGAAATATTAGTAGCTATCCCATCATCAAACCACTCAAAGCGACGGTACCACTAAGATTCCCTCCCAAAAGAAAAGCTCTTATGGATAGTATTTGGGAGGGTCCAACGGGTAATGTTGTTAGTAATCCATAATATAGTCCGAATATTATAGGTGGACCTGCCACCTTCACCCGAGTAAGCAGCGAAACCTGCAGTAGATACAACGACATTTGAACGCTTTCTACGTTCATAATTATTTCCTTCCCATATTTTTCAGTTTTTTTTTTTTCCCGTAGAGTGCCGGCAACCTCTCCGTACCACTCCCGTAGCTAGCACAGCAACTCCTTCGGAAAGGAGTCGATGGATTTCTTAATCATGAGGAGACAGAATCCCATGATTAAGAATTTGGAGACGTCTCTATGCATTTCCCTCAATGGTCACTTCCCGTCACCCAATAATTCTATAATTTAGTGATTTGTTACCATCTGCTTCGACAGGTTACTCCAACCCAGACGCCCCGGATTATTATTACGCCGTAGGGGACGAGTAACAAGTTCAAGCACATCCCTCGCATTAGTGGATCCATGGATTTGGGCAAAGGTGAACTCGACAGACCATTTTGTATCAATACCTCTTGCTTCTAAAGGATTGGCATGAGCCATTCCAGTAATTGCTGAATCAGGTTTTAATTCATGCATACGCTGTATCTGGTTATAATTATCCGGTTTTTCCACGATCCGTGGCATGAGTGTACCCATCTCTTTGCAAGTATCTCGTGAGAAAGATGGCTCGGCAGCTTGATATCGTTTATCCATGTAGGGAATACCTGTTTCGTAGACAACCATTCCGCAGCGAATTGGGAATCTTGCTATAGAAATTTCTGATAGATTATCTCCCGTAAAAGATATAGATTTACCAGCTGCTATCTCAAGATAGTCTCTCAGACTCTTCCATATCTCATCCTCCCTCTCCTTCAAACCCTGAGGTTCCATATTAAAGGCGGAACAAATCTTTTCTATCCAAGCACGCGTCCCATCAGGACCAATAGGAAAAGGTGCTCCAATTAACTGGCATTTACGACGCCGCATCAGAGTCGTCGCTGTACGGCTCAGAGAGGGATTCACGCCGCAAACATACACTCCCTTGCCTAATGATGGAAGTTCAGTATATCTCTGGGAGGGTAACCACCCCGATACCTGAATGGATTGACGTTTCGATTCCGGATTCGGTTGAGAAGCTACAGTTGAAGTTAGAGATCCAAAAAGAACTGAAGCATGATTCTTTAATTTCCGTCCCTCCGGATTAGCCCCCCCCGCTTCCGTCGTCGCAGTGTCAACACCCCCAACTAAATCCTGTTTCTGTTCGTGTCTAGATATGTCAAATTCCGGACACCGATGCGTCGTGGCAGCTGATACAGTATCCTCTCCCTGAGTAAAAGCATAATCCGATCCATTGGCCCGCGCAACTACAATTGGTACTCCAAGTTCGTTTTCTAGCTTGGGTGCTATGCCTTCTAGGTCCGTCTTTGTTATTTCCGTGGTACATGTGCCAATCCAAATAATGACACTAGGGTTTCTATCTCGTTTTATTTGGATACAAATTCTCTCCAATTCCCCTTGATCATTTAATTGGGCCGAGACGTCCCCCTCTTCCGACTCTGCCATTGCATAACGAGGTTCCGCAAGGATCGTAACTCCAAGAGCGTTCTGTAAGAAATAACCACAAGTCTTTGTACCTACCACTGGGGAAAAGCTGTCTTCGATCTTTTGATATAACCAAGCCACACAACTAATGGGGCAAGAAGTGTGATAATTTCCGGTTTCACATTCAAAAGTGAGAGTTTCGGGAGTCTTCGTGAAAGGGTTTCCTCAGAAAGGGTACACATACAAGAAATTTGCAGTTTCGGTTTCGAATCATCGTAAAATCAAGCAGAATATCCTGTTGAGTTTGCTGGGCATTCCTCTGCCCCCCACCATCGGGATTCAGATAGAAATCGGAGAGCAGACTGAATAATTCTCTATCTGGAATTTCCCTTGGCACAACCCCTTCTGGTCGAGACAATATCTGATCCGCCACATTGGGATGGAAATCACAAACATAATTGAGATCTGATTGACATTCAGCCGTTTCAAACAATGTTTTCCCCTTCACCCTCGAGACCCGAATGTCCTCAATGAGAGGCAACACTTCCAGCACAGGCATCGGGCAGGCTTCTACATGTTTATCAATGAGATCTCTCCTAGATGTCCGATTCCCCACCAAACCTGCTAATCGCAATGGGTGGGTATGTGCCTTCTCCCTAACCGACGCAGCAATACGATTTGCTGCAAAAGGGGCATCGAATCCATTATCCGTGATAATAATGCAATAATCCGCATGATTCGATGGAGCGGCAAAACCTCCACGGACTACGTCCCCTAAAACGTCGAATAGAGTAGTATCATATTCATAAGAAGCATTCGATTCTTTCGATGATTTAACCGTTTCTCCCACTACGTATCCC
>NW_028239654.1:0-35000 GCF_047967505.1 Dipteris shenzhenensis | reverse complement strand
TAAACATGTTGGTTGATCGTATTCTTAAAGATGGCAAGAAATCATTGGCTTATCAGATTCTCTATCAGGCTATGAAGCGGATTAAGGAAAAGACGAATAAGAATCCACTGTCTGTCCCGCGACAAGCAATACGTAGGGTAACTCCCGATATAGTAACAGAATCCAAACGTGTAGGTGGATCGACTTATCGAGTCCCCGTTGAAGTAGTACCTGCAGAAGGAAGAGCTTTGGCTATCCGATGGTTATTGATCGCGTGTCGAAAACGTTCAGGTCGAAGTATGGCTTTAAGATCAAGTGATGAATTAATGGATGCTGCCAGAAATTCTGGTAGTGCTGTACGGAAGAAGGAGGAGACTCACAAGGTGGCAGAAGCTAATAAGGCTTTTGCCCATTTCCGTTAGTTCCGGGTTCGTTTCAATCCACAACCTCTTATTGGTGGATTGAAACCTTCTACTCCGGAGCGCAGGGTATTAGGAATCAAGATACGCCAGAAGCATATGGATAAGCAGAAATTAAATAATGGGAGAAAGAATATCCAAGTCATAGGGGAAATTTTGTCACTGGTATAGTACCTCATGAAAAAGAGAAAGACTAGTGTCGAATCGTAAAGTCCATAACATCATCGACATGATCAACATGATCGACATGACCAAAGTGATCGACGCAATCGACGCAATCAACATGATCGACATGATCGACATGACTAGAATGATCGACACAATCGACACAATCGACATGATCGACATGATTGGCACTGCCCGCATCCCCGCGACTCCCACCATTCTCAACTATCTCCGCCTGGGGCGGACTACTCACCTCGGGGGGGGGGGGGGATGTCAGGCAACGCCAGCAGATATTTATCCTGTATGTCCCTCACCTCGAATCGATGATTGAGTCGTAGTACATCTAAGGCAAAGCTGGCATCTCCCATGATGTACTCGAGGAGCCGAACTAACGTTGACTTTCCCGTGGTTTATGATAATAAAAGGGAAATGCGTCTGAAAAGAGAGTCAAGGTTTGAAGAAGTATCGTGCGAAAACAAAGGGAAGTCTTCCCGTTTCTTCGGATATTCAATCAATATTAGATTAGTTGACACAGGTGGGATTCTGTGATATACTATGGATCAACAGGCTCATCAGCTTGGGTAATCACCAATCGTTTCGAAAACCAAAAATTACCACGACCGCAACTTTAGAAAGACGCGAAAGCGCAAGCCTATGGGGTCGCTTCTGCGACTGGATCACCAGCACTGAAAACCGTCTTTACATCGGATGGTTCGGTGTCTTAATGATTCCCACCTTATTAACCGCAACCTCTGTATTCATCATTGCTTTCATCGCAGCTCCCCCTGTAGATATCGATGGTATTCGTGAGCCTGTCTCCGGTTCTTTGCTATACGGAAACAACATTATCTCCGGTGCTATCATTCCTACTTCTGCAGCTATCGGTTTACACTTCTACCCAATCTGGGAAGCAGCTTCCGTTGATGAATGGCTATACAATGGTGGTCCTTACGAACTGATCGTTCTTCACTTCCTACTTGGTGTAGCTTGCTACATGGGTCGTGAGTGGGAACTTAGTTTCCGTTTAGGCATGCGTCCTTGGATTGCTGTTGCGTACTCAGCTCCCGTTGCAGCTGCTACCGCTGTGTTCCTGATCTACCCAATCGGTCAAGGAAGTTTCTCTGACGGTATGCCCCTAGGAATTTCTGGTACTTTCAACTTCATGATCGTTTTCCAGGCTGAGCACAACATCCTTATGCATCCCTTCCACATGTTGGGTGTAGCTGGCGTATTCGGCGGCTCTCTATTCAGTGCTATGCATGGTTCTTTGGTAACTTCTAGTTTGATCAGAGAAACTACTGAGAATGAGTCTGCTAATGCAGGTTACAAGTTCGGTCAAGAGGAAGAGACCTACAACATCGTAGCTGCTCACGGTTATTTTGGCCGTTTGATCTTCCAATATGCCAGCTTTAACAATTCTCGCTCTCTGCACTTCTTCTTAGCCGCTTGGCCCGTAGTAGGCATCTGGTTTACTGCCTTGGGTATCAGCACCATGGCATTCAACTTGAATGGTTTTAACTTCAACCAATCCGTGGTTGATAGCCAAGGTCGTGTTATTAACACCTGGGCTGATATCATCAACCGTGCTAACCTAGGTATGGAAGTTATGCATGAACGTAACGCTCATAATTTCCCTCTAGACTTAGCTTCTGTTGAAGCTCCTTCTGTAAACGGATAATACCTGTCTGGTCGTGCAGCATCACTAAATACCAAACCTCGCATAAGGTTTGGTATTTAATGGAGATTCGTCCGATGGAATGAATAGAAATAATAGTAATATCTCGCCATAATCTTACAATTATCAGTTTCCAATCTTGGATTCTGGGGAATCTTTGAAACACCCTTCTAGGATTACAGAGAATGGGAATCAAAGATATTCTCATTCTGATTAGCGGAACGCTTGTAGTCCCGTACCCACTGGAATAGATTGAGAATACATTTTTCACCTAACATATTTTTTCTTGTATTAATATATAGACGAATAATACGTACGCGCATCGAATGAATGACCCTAGTAGATCTTGTTCTCTCCCAGTTAAGAAAGCTGAATAGGGAAAGTAGGGGGCGGACGTAGCCAAGTGGATCAAGGCAATGGATTGTGGATCCATCACGCGCGGGTTCAATCCCCGTCGTTCGCCCATCAGGTTGGAGAACTCGTCTTTATCACTCGGAATAAAATAAGTTGATGAGGAGATAGATAAGACATAGATAGGTTTCTTCAACAATTCGAGATTCCCGAGACAGCTTCAGGTAGGTACGAATACACCCACAAATCACCACATCGAAAGTACTCACTCCATTGGGCCTTGAATCTTTCGATATTATCTATATAATGGAATGTGAGAGGTGGGTAGTATCTACCACATATAGATAAAGTGAAGAGAGATCATGAGGTAAGAGAAGTGGGAGAAGAAAAAGTAAGAAGTCCAGATTTATTCTCTGAAGTTCCGAAGTTAGCAGAAACCGATGGATTCCACTACTCATTTGAATCATTGAAAAATCAAGATCTAGGGGAATTTCTAATTGGTCTATTCTCCAGTTATGAACCCTCCATCAAATTATTTGACTTATGAATTTCTGAGTTCAATCTTTTTACGGAATCTGCGCGATTCAATGAAGCGGGGTAATAGCGTGACTCCGGGAATCCTGATGTTACTAACAATACCAATTCCTATGCATCGTTCAGGTGAGAGAAATTTGATCGAAGGAGGTTCTATAGATCTAGCGAAACTAATTAATAGAACTGGTGGAGTAGTAAAAAAACCAGCAACAAATTCTGTTGAATCCTTCTATCCTCTTTCTCTATCAATAAGATGCTCACCTGCTGAAAAGGATAGAAAGGGAAAGACACGTAATTCTTACTATTCGGATTCAAACGGAAATATTTCCACAACTTCGACGAGGGAAGAACCGCAAGTTCCCATATATAGTGCGATGGATCCTTCGGTTTCAGATGGATGGAGGGTCCGGCTGATGAGGGATCCACTCCCCATCAAGAATATATCCAGAGATGTGACTGAGAGGATTGAAAAATCACTGGGGGATAAGAATCTAGAAGATTCAAATGAGTTTTTTGAATTCTATATAAATGTGATACTTCGTAAGGATGACTGTTACTAAAATGATTCTGATTCGTTACTTCTCCGGAAAATCCATGACAAGCAAAGGGTTAATTGGCTACAAACAGCAACATTAAGAAGCGATTCCTTCATTCCCGTAATATCGGACTTTTGGGACAAAATGTTACTCGAATCCAGGGATTCAGTAGATCGGCAGGGAGATGAATCACCGTTCTATTCCGAGCGGAAGGGTCTCTCCAATTTGTCTCTATTTCCACCCCATAAGAATACAATGTCATCTCGTGATGGTGTATCCCTATCCTATAGCGATATAAGAGATTGGTTAAATTCCATTGACGAGGGGAGTTGGACACTATTCCGGGATTACGCCGATTTTTATATGTGGCATTCCTGTCACCAAAGTCCTTCTCCATGGAATAAGGATGAGCGCGAATTGAATCTAACGAGATCTCTCTTAGAAAAGAGATTTATCGAACTTGATTATCTATCGGATAATCAATTACTCACTGAGGTACCAAGTATATTACTAGAAATTTCCTGTGGTTTCTCGAAGTATGTCTCCTCACAAATAGAGACATCTAGAGAATTGGAGGCTTTTCATAGCAACTCAAGGGATGAGTCTGATTCCAGAAATCAGAAGGTTGGGAAGGAGATACCTATCGAAGATACTTGTTTATCTAGTTGAAGTGAGGAGAGAAATCCAGAATATGATTCAATGAAAAGATCTGGAAATGGCTTTGTAGGCAGTTACTCTCCGGAGGAAAGAGCAATATCCACTGATGATTCTCCAGAGGCGGTGAGTCACGGCTTTTCAACAGAATCATCTATACATGAACTAGGTATGGGTCCCACCGCCGATGGAACTCCTATTAAGACATATTTGGCAGAAGAATGATATAAGAATTCCGTGTCTTTCGGTATCGGAAGAATATCTCATTTATGGAAAGTAGAGAGAGATTGTCGGCATTTTACACTCGACTCTCCTTTATTGTTGGGAGATCCTTTCTCCCCTTCTGTAGCGGGAATAGCAGAAAATGATTCCAATAAATGTATTGATTCTTCCTAGAATCGTAAGTGGTTCTTCCAATTATTGGGGTTAGATTCCCACGGAAATGAGGGGGAATTTTCTATTCTACACGCCTATTCACAACTAATAAATGAATCAAGAAACCGACTGACTGGATTTCTTTTAAGAGTTAAAAAATCGAATTTGATTTCCAGTAAGGTAAGAATTGGTAGTAGTAGCGAGGAACCTAGGAAAGCCTTTCTATCGAGAGGAGATCTATCATTTGGTGGAATACTTGACGAGGAATCAGAGATGCAAAATGGCGCATACTTCGATCTTGATAAGATTATTTCAAACCGTTTAGAGATCCTTTTCGATGTACCTGTAGAAAGAACTGATGGAAGTGAAAATCCTACTTTTTCAGATGAATCGGGAGAGGGAGGTAACATATCTTCAACATACTCTCTAGTTAGGGTATATGAACGAAATAGGTTAATATCTCTCTACTCAGTATACACGCTCTTTTCGCGTGACTATTTCTGTACATTAGCTAGTGAATATCTATCCAGAATCAACTATCAATTGGGTAGCCGGGAGGGGGGCGAGGGATCTACTGGTGTAACAAGAATTGCAATTGAATAGAGATTATTGGAATGGAGGGGTAACATAGAGCGTTTGTTGCATGAATGTATTATTTCCCCAATTGATGAATATCCAGATGTTCGGTCAAATGTGCACAGGTGGCTTGATACAATCAGAGACTTGTCTTTTTCCCCTTCCAAGAGAGTATTCGCAGAAATAAGATCCGACTTAGGTAGATCAATCTATGATCTGTCGATATTAGCACTAAATAATATTGGTATCACTATTCGTAGTACGGCTGGGAGGAACAACAAGTATCCCAAGGAATTTACCAATATATCATCTATTTACCGAATCATTATTCCCAAGTATATTAGTGAAGAAGCTTCGACAGATGGGATTGATTATCTTGTCTATAAATTGAACAATATAGATTATCCACTGCTTGATTTCCTTCTGAGTTCACTCAACCTCGATGAGAAGATATCCTTTCTCAAGAGAATCTTCGGTAGAAAAGATAGTTTCTTCATCGAGTCCGGATTGTTAATGGATGAAGAATCGGTAGGCTCCTCAATCTTCCTAAAACCCGCAGTTAATCCATTTCTTGTTGAATCATCCTGTATCGAATGTATTGGAACAAAACTCCCGAATGGTGCTTATTCCGCTACGGGAAGGCAGGATTGGGATCTGTTTCTGGATAATTTGAATTATGGGAAAGGTTCGAATAGGAATATTGGGAGTATTTCGGGATCCATTTCCGATGAAGTAGATACACCAAACTTTATAGATTACTCGCATTTACCCGTATTGAACTGTGCCGGAAGGGATTTTATCTCAATAATCAGAAGAAGGGATTCGTTGGTTGGAGGATACAGCAGTAGTTACTCTGACATCTTAGAGAATTCGTATACGGGCTCCGGTGATGAAGTCATCCCATCTCTTGAAATAGGATCCTTAGATACAAAAAATATCACTTCATCTATTCAATCCCAAGTGTCTGATTCGTTGTTACCCAATTCCTCGCAACGAACGGAAAGGGAAACTATTGATCATATACTCGCAACAACCGAATCGACTCCATCTGATCTGGATGAATCTGCGATACCACCACTAACTCATTCAGATAGATTTCTTGACTCTATTTCGGATCTAAGAGGACTACTGACGGGGTTGAACTTATCTCCTCGCGAAACGGGAGATTCGTCTCTATCTTCATGTGGTAGCGATGGAAATTACTTGGAAAGAACATTGATAAACTCTAAGCTATCGGCTGATTGGCGATCTCGACCCCGTCTCAAAAATTCGGGAGTGGATCAAGTCGATTCGGAGGGATCCATTGAGAAGAGATCAAACTCGAGGAATGATTCTATTGGGAATCAATTCTATCAAAATGATTCACACATTGGTTATTTTTGGGAATCAGAAGAATCTGAGACGCTTTATTGGTCAAAGAAATTCTCATTATGCAGCAGTGTAGCATCAAGATCTCCAACAGGATTAACTGGAGAGAAGGTTCTGTACGAAAATACGAGGCTTGCAGATACACGTGTCTAAAAAGAACCTATTCTTCCATCTCATCTCATTAATTTCGATGAGTTATCAAAGGATTTAAACAAATATAAGATCTCTTGGATCTTTTGGAGAGACAATATCTGCGAGAAATGGAGCCCATTCGGAGAATATATACCTCGGTTTTTCACCCCTAACTGGTGGAGATACTTTTATGATCTGATTAGAGAGATATATCCAGAAATAGTACTCAAAGTAAGTGATGACTTGAATTACACTTTCCCCGGAATTACGGAAAGAGTTGCTGAGGATATAGGTAATGCTAGAGCTTGTTTATCGTTAAGCCTAAGATCAAGATTCAGAAACGATTCCATCAGTAACGTATTATCTAAAATAGATCTCTCTATTTTCGAAGAAATTACTAACTAAACGCAGGTGTCGCATTCGAGATGGTCAGTCTTTAGATTTTCGAATAAGTATGCCCCATCCTACCTCGTTTTCTCGATATTATTTGTTCTTGCATTTCTCAAGCATTATTTATCTGCTGTTTCGGGTTCCAATTCCCCTCACTTGTGGAAACGTTTCAATATCACCGGATATTTAATAGACCCAATGCGTGGGTTTTATCTGGAAAAGGTAATGTATTCTCCCTCGACAAGGTAAATGTAAACGAAAGATCTACTGATACATTCCCTGAAGAGATTCCTGAATTATACAAATAATATAATCTTCTATTACCTTGTGAAAAATGAACTAGATTCGTGGATACTTCGTAGGAAAAGCTCCGACACCCTTAAGATTAATAAACAATTACTGACTCAATATCTAGTGACAAATAAAACTATTTCCAAGTATGAATCGAAATTAAATTCCAATTACGATTCATTGAGCGGTGGGATTAATCACGAACCCACCCCAGAAGAAGGATCTAATCTTTTGTCATACCTACTTCGGATTCGTCAAAATGATCTATCAAATTACGAGATCTGTGAGTTGGATCCTGCGGAGAAGTGGGCTCTTCTTGCCCTTGAAAGAAATATTCTCCTTTCAGCGACAATGAGACGAAAAGGCATTCCGAATATTCCATGTCGTGACGTACCTATTTTGCTTTCATCAGGATTATTACCATCTGAAGGAGTTCCACTAGTAGGACCCATAGAAACTGGACGATCTTATGTAGTTAGGGATATAGCATCCAATTCCTACTTTCCGTCGGTGAGACTGCCATTGAGGAAGTTGTTATACAACAGATCATATTTCAATAATGTACGTGGGACTTTCATTTCGAAACAGAGCGTAAACCGATTGAATCTTATTTTTGCAATAGCAAAAGAGATGTCTCCCTGTACGATATGGATTCAAGACATTCATGAGTTGAATGTTAATCGCCTGTATCACAGATTAGAAGCCGATCCCAGATTCTTACTCTGCCTAATATTGAGGAGTATCGGTAATGGGCGCAGGAATCCTTGCATTCGCAAGAATCTCGTTATTGCTTCGACTCATGTACCTGCAAAGGTAGATCCAGCTTCAATAGCTCCGAATTGGTCGAACTAATTGATAAATCTCCGAGGGTCTAACAGGCGTCAGCGTCAAAAAGAATTGTCAATTCTCTCGCGTGTCAAAGGCTTTGAAATAGAAGCTGATCCCTCTTTTCTCGAAGGTACTGGGTCTGGAACTACGGGTTATAGCAAACGAGATCTATTTTCTCCTGCTAATGAAGCATTATTAATCACTACTTCTAGAAGAAGAAAGATTGTATCCGATAGTGCAATTAAATTAGCTTTACGTAGACAAAATTCAATTGTTACGTATATAGGTAACGGAATCCGATTCGGTTCTGGATATGAAATACTTCCTTACAATATAGGAAAAGCTATTCTGAAAAATGGTTTGATAGATACTTCCCCTGCAGATCCCTCATTTATTGGTAGTAATACACTGAAGAAGAGGTTTTACCACTTGTATAACTGGTATTTGGAACCTTTAATAACCGAGTCAACAATTAAGGAATTCGCTATACTTCCGCATATCTTAGGGCTATTGGCCGGATTAGCAGCTCGTGATCCTTGGTTCGGAATGGATATGAGAGAGGAAGAGAATCTCGTTGTTATTGATAAAGTTGTAGAGAATGATTCTAACTTAGCCTGTGGTATCTCGGAAAACCTTTTGAGGGATTTCTTATGTTCAGAAATCTGTAGAAGTAGAAGTCAATTCGCTAATAGTCCTCCTCTTCCTTCTTCCATCGAACCCAGGTATTCTCCAGATATAATCTCTGCGAGTCGTTCTTATAAATCTACAAAGAAGGGGGTGTCTAAGATTCCAACTGATTCTGAAATGGAACAGTCGAGTGAAGTAGACTCGATTCCGAAGGAAGTGTCGCGTGGGATTACTTGGTCCCCCAAATTTTGGCGTTTTGGTTTCATGCGAAGTGGCAGTTATGAATCGATAAGAGTATTATCCGAATCGAATAATTTGTATAATTCGATCTTTTTTCATCGGAATCAGGATCAAATCCCCCAACGGGATTTCGAATTGAATAAGATTAAGTCTAGTGGAAAGAAATCGCATAAGAGAAAAGGATATCTTTTCAGTTACAAGAGAGCCTCGGGTAAATCGAGACAAAGAGACATTAAAAGATTAGAAAATTAATTGGATAATCTATCATTACGCGAGCAATTTCTTGAATTAGGAATCCCCAACTCATCTAATCAATACGAAACGCAATGTAATCGATCCGATGAACCAATTCTATTCCTGGGGGGGCGCTTCACCTGGGATCCCATGCTTCTATCTCAGCCGGATCATAACATTCCCTCTTCACGTCATAGTTTATTAGCGAAACAAGAACTGGTACGGAGGCTTTATGTTACTTACGGTACGAGGAGGGAGCGCGAGAAACATTTCTCAAATGAAAAGATTAGAAATTTCTTTCTTCTTCGTGGATATGACCGGAAATCGATAACTGAATTATCTACCAAGCGGTGGAAGAATTTCCCTTCGGGTGAAGAACGACACTTTGAATACGTCAAAGAAACCTAATTCATGCATATATATTTGCAATACCCGCAGATATTTGTTCCTATTCACTCGTATCAAAGCATTCCAATGGAAGATTTGCAAGAGCGATTCCTTCGTTTCAGGCTTATGGTTCATAGAGATAGATGGATGAGACGGAATCGTCACTCATCCAAAGATTTTCTCATTCATAACATGTTGTTTGAAAGTTACCACTACCTATTCAATCTATTTCGATTTAGTGGGACGTCACCGGATCGAATAACAAGACAATTATTGAATGGGAATTCGATATCGCATCATAAAATCTCGGATATTCTTGACTCAGTCTGGATCCCTAGCAATATATAGGGCTATTCAGGATTCGAATTGGTGAAAGGAAGATACATCTTTTCCCCTTACTGATGCAATAACTTCTGCTTATAGAATTCCGGATAATTACTAAGTTATAGATCACCTTCGGAGTCTTCCTATTCGGGAGATGGAAGCAACATTCGAAATCAAGAAGGAGTAGGAATCTCTTATATGGAAAATGTAGGAAGTAGTTCGTAGAGGACGTAGTAGTTTTCCAACATCCTTATCGGAACAAATCCTTGATGAAGATGTCGATCCATTCTGTTTGAGATTCTCCGGAGATTCAATTTCTCGGTGATCAACGGTAATATGGGGAGGAAGGAGGGGCATTCCCCTCATTCATCTTTACATTCCAAAAATTCATTCTAAAGTTTGGATTTTCCCGTATCCAACTAGATAATCAGGATTTCAAGTCCTTTCCATTGTTTCCATTGGAAGGGCTCTAAGGACCCCGGGTCCTTAGGGGATGGACCATCTAACCGAATCCCAAAATTTTAGTTCATTCAAATTCACTAATAGGGATTCTTGGTGACATCCTAACTAATGCCCCGACTAACTACTAGGATTTCTGGTCCTAGTCCAGATACTGGGGTCTCGTGACGCAGTTTCATCACACTCTAATTGGCTACTACGACTTTCAGTCCCACCTCAGGTACTAGGATTTTTAGTCCCCTCGAAGGATTTCAAGTCCCCCGTCTTCTTCAAGGATTTCCAGTCCTGTCTTCTTCAAGGATTTGAAGTCCCCTGATAAGGATTTCTAGTCCCGTTGAAAGACCTACTTGGATCTCCTCGAATCTCGGGATTCTGAGTCCCAGCCTCACTTGAGAAAGAAGCAGAAGGTGTTTCCTATTCGATACCTAATACTTCATATCCAAATCCCCGGACGGCGGAGAATTCTGGTCTCAATAATCAACAATCGGAGGATTTGCATCCCCATGTTTGAGGGTTGGGCACTGGAAAGACCAGAATCCTCCGAGGATTTTTCTTCCTATTGGGAGTTTGGGAGGCACCGGAGAGACCACTTGTCTCTCGAATCGAGGAGGTATTTCGAGTGCTCATTTGGGAGATAAGCAAATCAATTGAATGTGAATCTTTAGTGGTAGAGAGAATAAATCTTTGATAAATCTTTTAGTATATAAGGGTTCGATCTGAATAAGGGTACGAGACCTTCTGCCCCGAGGAAGTATTTCGAGTGCTCATTTGGGAGATAAGCAAATCAATTGAATGTGAATCTTTAGTGGTAGAGAGGATAAATCTTTGATAAAGCTTTTAGTAGATAAGGGTTCGATCTGAATAAGTGTACGAGACCTCCTACCCCGAGGAGGTACTCATTTGGGAGATAAGCAAATCAATTGAATGTGAATCTCTAGTGGTAGAGAGGATAAATCTTTGATAAACCTTTGAATAGATAAGGGTTCGATCTGAATAAGGGTACGAGACCTCCTACCCCGAGGAGGTACTCATTTGGGAGATAAGCAAATCAATTGAATGTGAATCTCTAGTGGTAGAGAGAATAAATCTTTGATAAACCTTTGATAAAGCTTTTAGTAGATAAGGGTTCGATCTGAATAAGGGTACGAGACCTTCTGCCCCGAGGAGGATTCGGACCTCCACGCTCTTCAGCACCAAATTTTGAATCTGGCGTGTCTACCATTTCACCATCGAGGCTCTACTCCTTATTCCTTACCTTTTTACTTCCCACCACCCCATCTTTCTCTATGGATGGGGTCCGGAATATGTTTCTATCAATTCGATCCTAGTCCCTCATCAAAAGCAACCCTTTACTTATTTTTCCCAATCTTATTTCTTCGTCTCTCTATATCGAAAAGGATTTCCAGTCCCCTGGAGGGACTTCTAGTCCCCCTGCTGAAGGATTTATAGTTCTCTCCAAGGATTTTCAGTCCTCCTGTTGAAGGATTTCCAGTCCCCGGGAAGAAAAAAGGATCCATAAATTTGTTCTGTATCGATTCCATCCCAGCTCCTCGTCAAGAGCAAACCCTTTCTCCTCCTCTACCGATCCTGTTTCTTCGTCTCTCTCCATCTATAAGGATTTGAAGTCCTGTCTTATTCAAGGATTTCCAGTCCTCTTCAGGGATTTCAAGTCCCCCGTCTTATCCAAGGATTTATAGTCCTCTTCAGGGATTTCAAGTCCCCTGTCTTATCCAAGGATTTATAGTCCTCTTCAGGGATTTCAAGTCCCCTGTCTTATCCAAGGATTTATAGTCCTCTTCAGGGATTTCAAGTCCCCTGTCTTATCCAAGGATTTATAGTCCTCTTCAGGGATTTCAAGTCCCCTGTCTTATCCAAGGATTTGAAGTCCTCTTAAGGGATTTCAAGTCCCCTGTCTTATTCAAGGATTTCCAGTCCTGTCTTATCCAAGGATTTATAGTCCTCTTAAGGGATTTCAAGTCCCCCGTACTCTTCAGGGATTTCAAGTCCCCCGTACTCTTAAGGGATTTCAAGTCCCCCGTACTCTTAAGGGATTTCAAGTCCCCCGTACTCTTAAGGGATTTCAAGTCCCCTGTCTTATCCAAGGATTTCCAGTCCCCTGAGAAGGATTTCAAGTCCCCCGCCCCCGATAAGGATTTCAAGTCCCCCGCCCCCGATAAGGATTTCAAGTCCCCCGATAAGGATTTGAAGTCCTCTTCAAGGATTTTCAGTCCCCTGAGAAGGATTTCGAGTCCTTTGAGAAGGATTTGAAGTCCCCTGAGAAGGATTTCAAGTCCCCTTTCTTCTTTAAGGATTTGAAGTCCTCTTCAAGGATTTTCAGTCCCCTGAAGAGGATTTCAAGTCCCCTGTCTTCTTTCTTTAAGGATTTGAAGTCCTCTTCAAGGATTTTCAGTCCCCTGAAGAGGATTTCAAGTCCCTTTTCTTCTTTAAGGATTTGAAGTCCTCTTCAAGGATTGTCAGTTCCCTGAAGAGGATTTCAAGTCCCTTTTCTTCTTTAAGGATTTGAAGTCCTCTTCAAGGATTGTCAGTTCCCTGAAGAGGATTTCAAGTCCCTTTTCTTCTTTAAGGATTTGAAGTCCTCTTCAAGGATTGTCAGTTCCCTGAAGAGGATTTCAAGTCCCCTGTCTTCTTTAAGGATTTGAAGTCCTCTTCAAGGATTTTCCGTCCACTGAAAAGGATTTCAAGTCCAAGGATTTCCAGTCCCCTGGAAGGGTCTATGAATCGGACTAGATACATTATACAAAATCAAACCGTCAAATGCAAGACCTAATTCTCCTTGTTATCTATCACTCTCGCTCGGATCTCCCTCAGTGAGGGAGATTTGACGATCGAGAAGGATTTCAAGTCCAAGGAAGATTTTCAGTCCCCTCGAAAGGATCTATGAATTCGACCCATTTCTATTATAGCTAAGAAAACTGTCGAGCGCAAGACCTAATTTTCCTTGTTATCTATCAATCTCGATCGGATCTCCCTCAGTGAGGGAGATTTGACGAGAAAGATCTCAATTCCAAAGATTTTGAGTCCCCTCGAAAGGGTCTATGAATTCGACCCATTTCTATTATAGCTAAGAAAACTGTCGATTGCAAGACCTAATTTTCCTTGTTATCTATCAATCTCGTTTTGAGATCCCTCGGTCTCAGTAGAGGGAGACTTTGACGAGAAAGATTTCAAGTCCAAGGAAGATTTTGAGTCCCCTCGAAAGGGTCTATGAATTCGACCCATTTCTATTGTAACTCAGAATGCCGTCGATTGCAAGACCTAATTTTCCTTGTTATCTATCAATCTCGATCGGATCTCCCTCAGTGAGGGAGATTTGACGAGAAAGATCTCAATTCCAAAGATTTTCAGTCCCCTCGAAAGGATCTATGAATTCGACCCATTTCTATTGTAACACAGAATGCCGTAGAGCGCAAGACCTAATTTCTTGGATTTGATTTCAATTCCAGGGGACCGCCATGGGCCTTAATTTGTTATCGCTGCAAAATCGTCCTGACGATAAGGAGTCGATTCCAAGTTAAGGGATTTAACGTCCCCTGGACTAACTATGAATCATAGATGTACTATCAAAGTCCAGAGGATTGTCGCTGCAAAATTGCCCCTGTCCAAGAATTTACAGTTCACTAGGAAATCATAGCTAGATCAATTATAGCTAAGAAAACTGTCGATTGCAAGACCTAATTTTCCTTGTTATCTATCAATCTCGATCGGATCTCCCTCAGTGAGGGAGATTTGACGAGAAAGATCTCAATTCCAAAGATTTTGAGTCCCCTCGAAAGGATCTATGAATTCGACCCATTTCTATTGTAACTCAGAATGCCGTCGATTGCAAGACCTAATTTTCCTTGTTATCTATCACTCTCGTTTTGAGATCCCTCGGTCTCAGTAGAGGGAGATTTGACGAGAAAGATTTCAAGTCCAAAGATTTTGAGTCCCCTCGAAAGGATTTCTGAATTTGATCCATTGATAGTGTACATCAGAATGCCGTCGAGCGCAACCCCCGTTTCTATTAAATTGAAAGAATCTGCGGCGGAAAGAAGAATTGGTCTCTTTTGCTTTCTTCTAGAAGTCTAAAGGCAACCCCGCCTTGAACGTACAGGTATCGGATGAAATGACTTATCCATTAGACGAAATTGGAGCATGGAATTCATCGGGAAGCGACCTGAATTGCTACGGAGCAGAAGACTGGGGGTGTGAACCGAATCATTTACACAACCGCTCCCATATGGGAATCACTTAGTCGCATGTACCATTAGGAGGGTTCAATCCTTGTAGTACTGCAAAGGATTGAACAATATTATGGATACCATCAGGAAATACTTATATCTCCTCCGGAAGAGACGAATGATCATTGGGAGGCGCGTGATCATTTCTCCGACACTGTTTCATCACCAATTACGGAAATGGACTAGTTGGAGCGACGGAAGTGGCTTTGGATACAAATCATTCAGAAAGATTCCATTATTTCATGTGACAACTCAAAATAGGTCTGGAATGAGGTATTCCGTGTAATCTCGATGATGGGATCCATTGATATACCCAGTAGAGTTGATGCTGGTACACGAACAATCATAGCTATTTCAATGGAACTCTTCGAAATCGAAGTAGATGGAGAAACTAATGGATCCTGTATGTAAATTGTTGATGTGTCACCCCCTTCGGTGAACATTAATTTAATTATCTTCGGATAGTGATATATAGAAATGACACTTGTAATGGGAGCTACCAGAACTAATGGGTACGAGCCAGCTTTCCATCCATGCCAGAAGGGGTAGGGTTTACCGGAAAAACCTGCTAATGGAGGGATACCCCCTGGGGATGGTAAACGTATAACTAGAGAGAATGTTAGAACAGGATCCTTCATGTATGGTCCCGCATAATCCCTAATGTTATCAGTTCCGGTTCGTGAACCAGATAAAGTGATGCGAGCGAAAGTCCCTAGATTCATGAATATGTAGATAGAAGTATAACTTATCATACTCGCATAGCCATTATCAGGATCCGCAGCAAGTATTCCAATCAGAATATATCCGATTTGGCTTATGGAGGAATATGCTAGCATACGTTTCATGCTTGTCTGAGTAACAGCAATTAGATTCCCCAATACCATGCTAAGGGTAGCTAATATTCCCAAAGCGAGATGCCATTCACTGGATAGGTATGAGAAAGTAATACCGAGGAGTCGTGTAGATAAAGCTAGAGCTGCTACTTTGGAAGTAGCAGAAAAAGAAGCAACGACTGGTGTAGGAGAGTTAGAGTCGGAGAGGAGATCCTCGATCTTCCCGCTCATTCAGAACCGTGCATGAAATTCTCACTTCACACGGCTCCTAGTTCGTAAGAGATTTCTAAGCTCCCAGAACCTTCCCCGTGTGTGTATCAAATCCACTTCTTCCTCGGTAATTCAATATGAGTAATAATTGGTAGCTTCTCGGGAAATCCCCTATCAGTGATTCCTTTTTAAAAGAGTCTCCATCTTACAATCGTTTCGCCCCCACATCTGGAGTGAGGAAAGGTATTGGGGAGGAATGTGATTTTCTTCGTCCCTAGCAGGCATGGCGGCACCGTCTTGGGGCGAATTTCTCTGTTGACGGATGCCTCCACTGTATCCGTGGTTTCTGAAGGATCAAAACCAATCAAATTTGTGTTCCAAGGGGAGGCTATTACACGGGGTAAATATCAATTCCATCACAAAATTCATTTAATTATTCTTTGAGAAACCTACCCATAACGAACCAACTTCGAGAAATACAAATAGGAGATAGGAGGGGGTACCTATTGAATTGCATTTCTCCCCCACTCTGCTTTACCCGCTACACAAAATAAGGGATAATTCTCGTGAGTCCAATACGAGTAACAAATTCGTGGAATTGCGGTAAGAGTTGGTCGTTGATGGGGATAACGAAAAGAAGTTTGTATCTTCTTCACATGCCCGTAGGGTATTACGGAGGAATCAATCAATTTGCATAAGATTATTTGCAACGAATTGATTCCCCTCCGAGCGAATCGCACTCCTTCATATACATCGGGAGTCCATTGGTGAAACGGAACCAACGACAGTTTGAAACCCATTCCCACGATGATAAACGTGATAGAGGTATGGATCGCCGGGGAATCATACATCTGGTTGGATACGAGTCCATTGACTATCTTGTAGAGTTGAGTCTCTCCACCGAATAATCCATATAATAAAGAGAAGCCATGGATTAGGATAGACGAACTTGCCCCACCCATTAGTAGAAACTTCGTAGTCGCTTCGTTGGATCTTATATCCCTCTTCATGTATCCGGATGGAAGGTAGGAGGATAGGCCTAGACGTTCCGGAGATACAAAAATAGTTACCGAATCATTCGCGCGGCATGAAGACATTCCCCCAGGACCCGCAGTTGATGTGAATAGTGAAAATTCCGTCAAAGCTGTTTTTGTGCATCGGATGTAACCAACCGATAGTGAGACAGATAGTAATGAGCAGATCAGGAGAAGTAATCTGAAGATATTGCTGAAAGTGTCGATTCGAAGAGTTCCGTAGGCAATCGAGAGAGATTCTGTTTCCCACTGACGCGACAGGAATACCATGCTAGTCACCAAGGAAGTTAACGCGATTCCGTGAAGCAGGAGTGTGTCTTTCCCTTCGGATACCAAGTCGACAATGACGATTACGACTAAGCCAGTGATTAAACTATATTCCGGAAGAAGTAGTGAATTACCATAGAAAGGGAAAGGATCGATAATTTTCGTAGTACGAATCGGGGTAATATTCAGAAATGGAGTGACTCCAGTCCCGTATTTTATTTTTATATCTAACACTTCGTTAAGAAACCAACAAATTATTTATATTCTTATGTATTTTTGGAAGCTGTGACAGCCTGGTATTTCTGCCTAACAGATAGCTAATGGCTGTATAAAATGGATGGAAGGTAGAGGGGGGGGGGGCTAAAAATAACCCCCCTCCCCCCCCCCACTCATATTTATTATACACCATGTGGTACCGAAACGGGCTGGGTTATCTCCAGATGCCAAAACCTCCGACTATTTGAGATGCTCCTAGACTGAAAATGAGGAGTCATTTTGCAGTTCCCCCGAGGAGTCCCTAAGAATATTCTTGAATCAGACTTACGTCGGATCAGACGCATTGTACTCTTGTGCTTACATGCCGAAGTTTTGTCGCATGGGAGTCGTAATATGTGTCTCAATCTATTTAACCCACCTCTATTCTTCGACCCGCCGTAGTAGAGAGAAATGATTTTCCACAACCGGAGGAATCTCTCTGAGATCTCATCATCTGTCCAAGTAGTCCGAGCCAATTTACTAACTAGACGTCCGGAGCCATCGCAGAAATTACCTCTTGCCATCGATTCAATTAGGAGCATGGTTGGGGTTCCAAAAAGGGATTCCCTAATGGTAGACGTGGTGATATACGATTCATCTACGCCTACGACTCGAATTTCTTCAATTTTTAATTGGATACCCAAGATATAGCCCGGGAATGGGACGCGACTCCTGGATAATCTTCCGGTACGCATTCGGTGAGGGTGAAGCCAACAACGGAAATAAAATTAGCTGGGTGTCAAAATGTAATAGATCCATCTTTTAGCTGGATATTGGGTTCCCCCGAAAGCTAAGATAGAATAATTTTCATATCTTCCGTAATGGATACATGAACTCTTGGTGGGATAAGAATCCTCTTTCAATGCTTCTGAGTTGAATCCAGCGGCACCAATTTGCTTCCAAATAATATTTCTCCGATCGGATGTAGATGTAGAAGACTCTGATTGTAATCCGGAAAAATGTTTCCGCGAAGGCATTAATAACGATTCGATCTCGTAAGTGTAGGGATTCCATAGTAAGGTAGCTAAACCATTTTTCCCCTCCCGGGGAAAATCTGTTGACAACTCTTTACAACCCCGAAGGGTTAGTCTCGGCGGATGTGGAAACGGAGCATCCTCGACTTGTCGACGAAAGATTCGAATTGAAGCCTCTGGATGGAAACTATGGGGTAACTTCATATCCGAAACACAATCGGAATGTGGGAATCTGTCTTCCACGAATGGAGATATCGAATAGACGGATCGGGAATTCTTCCATTCACCAACCCCTTTCATAGATAGGGGTTCCTCCACCTGCGACGAGAAAGCAATTTCCGATACTAGGCATATTCCTTCTGAAAGTGCATCAAAATATGGATCCGTTTCGGAATCACCAAATCAATTTTGATCAAATTTTGAAAGAGGAATCTCCGAAAAATCCTGTTTACGTGTTCCATTGATTAATCGTCTCGCAGATATCATACTATATCCCCTTCTGGAACATCCTACCGAATCAGTAATTGATCCCTTTAAGTAAGGGTTACGGGCCACTGAATGGAGATCGTCTTGGAAGAGGAGGGTGTGTAAGAAGCATTCCCAATTTGAATCCATTCCTTTTCTTTCCCGTAACTCGCCCAATCCGGCCGGGACTTTGCGTGCAGCTCTCATAGAAGTAACCTCCCAGATATCTGGATCTCCCGTGGTGACGCAACCCGTCGGAGAGATTCGTCGTGTCGGTAATTATCCCCATATCCCACGAATCACTCTTTCTGGATGAGATTCACATGCAAGACCCTCAGATTCTTCTCTAAGGGAGAGTGATTTAAAACCATTTTAGGAGTTTATTGTGCTCTTGACTCAGCAGACTCAAATGATTCAGCCGGGGGAAAACACTCCCCAGTTGGGCGATTCCCGCTCATCCCCACACGAATTATTAGAATATTTGTTAGATAGTGACCCCCTTTTTAGACAAACAAGCCCATCTCGAGATTATCTCTTAATTGTCTACTGATTAGCTTTTAAGCACCAATCAGTTGATAAAAGGGAGGGATTGGGTGGGTAAATGGGACTCGGGATATCAATTTTCCGGATAGAAATCTCTATTGACGGTTCCATCTTCTGATTCAGGCTCTTCATGCTTGTCGCTTAACTCGAAGCTCCACCCCATTGTCATCAACTCAGCAGCTCCACCCCATTGTCATCAACTCAGCAGCTCCGCCTTGGCAACTTTGTCGGGTAGTAAACCCCCAGAATGGAGGAAGTGGTATCGATCGACCTTCGGATAATTGTAAGCATAATCGGACTAGGAGGAATGGATGTGGGGAGGAATAAACTAACAGGGGGGATGAGTATGGTATTTTCAATATCGACTAGATTGTTTCGTTGGAATAGATAAATCTCAGGCTGGGATGGGATATTACTTTCTCGACGCTTAAGACTGGGATAAGCAGTGGCTTATTCCCGTGAGTGATCACGAGGAGTTATACGGGATCTACGAATCCAGGATGGAGTCGGGATCCCTATTAATTCCTCGTGAATCATCTTCACCCTTTTCACCACCGACTGGGACTTTTACTTCCTCTTCCTCTTTTTACCTGTCAAGAAGTATCTAACATCACTTCTTTCGAGGAAAGATTTGACAGATAGCCAGTACCTATTCCTCGAAATACTACTTTTCATGGGTATGACAAATACTGCATATATGTAGAATGCGAGGAAGAGGAGGGGATAGTATAGAAACATTTGCAAAAAAATATGGACTGAGCTCGTTGAATTCTCCTAAGAATCAATTTCAACCTGTTTAAAGACCTTTGCTCGCCTCAATATATCACGAACAGTTTCTGTTGTTTGAGCTCCTCTTCCCGGGAAATAAATGATAGCAGAAACATCTAATTGAGTT
Organism: Dipteris shenzhenensis; assembly: GCF_047967505.1. Lineage (NCBI taxonomy): Eukaryota > Viridiplantae > Streptophyta > Polypodiopsida > Gleicheniales > Dipteridaceae > Dipteris > Dipteris shenzhenensis. The sequence goes on along the minus strand of NW_028239654.1, from coordinate 14,739 downwards.
TGTTCCTTTCGTGGATCATGAAATCCAACTTCCTGAATAGACTTTCCCTCTCGCCGGGATTGGACATCAATTGCAGTTATTCGGTAAGTAGTTTAGTCGGATAGGTACGGAGAAACGAATCCCCTTCCCCCCTATAGAACCGTACGTGAAATTTCAACTTCATACGGCTCAAGCCATGACTCCGAGGGTATGGAGGAACACCAGCTATATACCTCTCCATTCCATTCCTTTCTTTTCAATTATAGAGAAAATACTCCTAACTCACGCAAGTTTTAGGGGAGACAGACACGCATCCCCATCCACTTTTCGAGTTATCTCTTACCGATTATGACTCCGTTCGAGCCCCCACCATGGAAGTATGAGAGGGATCTCTCTACCGAGGGCTTCAACTGTGCGTATTCGATATTCTCCCGTTCGTAGATCAATTCCGAAAATCCGTAGGTTTAAGCCTCACTCCGAGGGTCTTTCGAATCGAGAAGTGGTAGCGACGGAACTCGTTCTGATCGACCCATTGTGAAGAATCACATTCAGCAACTGATTTGTGATTTTGGACGCGTCATGGAAATCCTCACACTCAATCAAAGCATCTCAAGGAAATTGACTCCATACGGATGGGATTGAATTATGAATATTCAATGGGAGTATTTATCGACGAAGACAGTTGCTCCTTCTGTAAATGCGGACTGACGGAGCTCGGTAGCTTCATTCCGTGAGTAACCATAGATATTATCCCCGATCGATAGACTTGGGGCCAGGAATACGACATAATCATTCAAGTTTCGTTAGATGGCGAATTTCAAGAAACGTTGAAACGGAAACATTTCCCTTGGATCCGGAAATGGCGGCTGCAAAACTCCGCATAAACGATCTCGATTTCGAGCCACACGTCGCTTTCCACCATATCGTTTTAGACGAGGTTTTACCGTAATATCCAGAGTTCAAATGTTATTTTCTTACCGGGAGATTGTTACCACCACAACAATTTCAATAAGATCTACTGATACTACCTGCGGCTGCCCGTCGGGAAGAGCTGTCCCAACAACCCCGAATCAGTAACATTCGGAATTTATTCTATGTTAAGCATTCAGTTTTTCTTTAGCCGCATACGTCACCTCAACCGTAATTTCCGTAATGTTATTTTGTTCCGCGGAAGTTTCCGTATTCTTCTTAGTTTTACCCCTCACGAAACCAGGAATTTTGCTTAACTCCAATTGACTCTCGGGGGTCCAATTCAGAATTCTATCTGTAGATAATGATTTGGTAACCACTTCTTTAGTATCGTGTCCGCCAAAAGCGTCTAGTGGGTGATCTTCCATACCTAGATTGGATGAATTATGGATTGGATCGGCTATCTGATTAGTTCCTTCGTAACCTAGGAAAGGTCGGTATCCTAGCGGAAAATTCTGGATATGGACGGGTGAAGAAATAACCCCGCATGGAATATTGAGACGTTTACCGATATGGCGTTCCATCTGGGTTCCAAAGATCGCAGGAGGTTCAATACAAGCTATCGTATCTCCAACTTTGGTATGATCCTCCATAATTAATATCTCATCACGTAAGCCCTGAACCTGCTCATTAAACCACTTCGCGTCGTGTTTGCAATAAGTACCCGAACAAATAACACGAATTCACATTTCTCTAGTGAGTATTCTAGTAATCGAAGCTGCGTGGGTGGCATCACCAGATACTACTGCTTTTTTCCAGTCGGATTCTGACAATCGATGGATCTTGGAAACCAAGCCGCCTGAGAAACAAATTTGGTTTGATTTTCAATATACGACTCATAATTGACTCTCTCTTTCGGCAAGGCGGAAGCCCACGCATTTATATACTTCTCCATCTGTCCAATGAATTCGGCTGTATCTGAGATTCCCATCGGAGTGGTTGATATGTAAGGCATCCCAAATTCCTTCTCCGGAAAGATTGCTGTCATTAGACCCACTTCGCGATGAGGAACTATATTAAACCGAGCTTTTGGTAAATCCTCCAAATCCCTCAAAGATCCTCCTTCTGGAATTATTTGGTTGACTAAGATTCCTAAATCTTGCAGTAGACGTCTCAATTCGCGACAATCATGTTGGTTATGAAAACCCAGAGTGGATATTCCAATAATATTTGCTGAGGGCGCGTCTGTCAGAGACCGATCCAATGTACCCCGTCTACGAGCTTTATCCAAATAATAGCGAATTATTTGCTCTGAAGTCCTATCTGCTGCTTGAAGCTCATTGACTCTATAGTAATTGACATCTGCGGGAATTACATCAGACGTAGAATAGATAGAAGCTCGATCCACGAAATTCTGCGAATCTTCTTGTGAGATACTAGAGGTACATGTAGGCGTCAAGACAATTGGATCGGGACATTATTCCTCATCTTTTCGATTTATATTATTAATAACCCTTTCCTGAGATCCACGTGCTGATACGTGACGGTCCACTATACTAGCAGTTACTGGGGTGAAATCCCTCTCCCTCTCCGACGTAGATCACATTACATTGAAATGGTCATCTCCCAGAGGAGCATGCATTATGGCATGTACATTCTTAAAGGAACTGGCTACTCGTAGAGTACCGATATGAGCGGGTCCGGCATACATCCAATAGGCTAATTTCATGAATTATTCTTAATATTGTTTTTCGCCCCGGGATCTATTGCTATATCCGGCTCACCGTCGTAACATGAACTGGACGATCCATCAATAGGTGGGAGGAGGGACTCGGAGTAGTCCGTCCCAATTTAGAACGTTCCTGACTCTCCCACAAAAGAAGGAAAAAAAAAAGATCACAGAAAAGGAGATGGGGTGTATCTACTTATGCATCAAGATCTGGGACGGAAGGATTCGAACCTCCGAATGACGGGACCAAAACCCGCTGCCTTACCACTTGGCCACGCCCCATACATATTTGATATAATGAATATCCCATACTTCGACTCTCATGTCAACCCCCCTTCCTGAATGGGTTGTGCAGATACGACTCCGGCAGGAATTGAAAGATGGTAACTAGGAATCAAAAGATAATAAATTCCCGTGAAACTTGGTGTGAAGGGATTTGTTTCACCAACCATTCAATCATTGATTCCGTCGAAATGCTGTAGATATTTATGACGCCGCAAATATCTACCCCCCTCTATTCGGATGGAAGTATCCGTAACAGTATGTACTCAATGGGTCGACTGATTGGTAATTGTCCCCGCACCGTACCGGGGTGAAAATTTCCGCCATTGGAGGATGAAAATGATAGTTCCGTTTAACACTGATACGGGGAATCCCTTACACCTGAGTGACGCTTCTCTTGCTAGGTTACCTGAAGCTTATGCTATTTCTGATCCGATTGTGGATGTAATGCCAGTTATACCAGCGTTTTTCCTACTTCTAGCTTTCGTATGGCAGGCTTTCGGTGAGTTTCCGGTAGTAAACCACTCGGGATTGGGGATCCGGCCCCCCCCAGCGGAATGATAAACCCCAAAGTAGGTGGGGGGTTGAAAACTGATATATTATGGGATTCAGATTCGAGATCCATTCCAACCAGATTGCTGCTTCGGAATAGAATCCCCAATTCCTATCGTGAGGCGGGGTCACTCACTCCCTTCCTTCCCCACCTTCACTTTGACTAATGGAATCGAGTCGCCCACCTTCTGTATTATGGTTAGTTTTAACTATTGGTAAGATTGATAATGTTCATAAAACGAAAAAAAATTAGGAAAACGGAGAGAGATTAGTGAGATGTCATTGAAGGAGTGGGATCTCGCTCTTATTCCCCCATACCTTTGCACCCCCGCCACCAGCTGACTCGCCGGGAGGGGAAACTGACCCCTCCCGGCTATACTAATAAATATCGCAGTTGGGATTGGGGGAAGTCCATCCCTCCTTCTTACACTGCGATGAATCCAATTGAGCATTTCGTAGTACCTAATGCGCCAATTTACTTGCAACGACTCGGACTCAAATCGATTCATTCAAAAGAAAAAGGATATCCCGGAGGAGAAGACGTTCGAGTCGGATATATGTTATTCACCTCAGCAGATTCCTGATTCTTCCTATTCCTTCTTTGAATCGAAGAAGAAACGTATGGTATAAATATGAAAAATGTGTTCCGTTCCGTTTCACTTCTAGTTACGATCAGGGGGACTAGGTCATGCTTACTCTTAAGCTATTCGTTTATACAGTAGTTATCTCTTCTGTTTCTCTCTTCGTTTTTGGATTCCCATCAAACGACCCTGGGCGTAACCCCGGGCGCAAAGAATAAATGAAGTCCGATATGCAATTCGTCGGAATTGCCTTGTCCAACGGATCAGTTAATTATTGGGGGAGAGAGAGGGATTCGAACCCTCGGTACAAATGTATTGTACAACGGATTAGCAATCCGACGCTTTAGACCTCTCGGCCATCTCTCCATGCGGTGGAATCCTTTGGACTTTACCACGAGGCTGGGACGGAAGTCCATACTTCAATGGAAGTATAGGAGACGGCGTGTCTGAGAAATCTGTTACAAGGCGAAGTTCAATCCCGAATAGGAAGCATCATTTTCTCCTTCCCCCCCCCCCCCCCCCGATTCTCCTCCGAGAATCAGATTCTTGAATGAATCACTTTCATTCAGCCGGGATTGGAATCTCCCAGCCTAGCCGCGATCAGCCAGGCTGCCTATCTATGCGGTGACGAACCAGTTACCGAGAACCAGTTACCGATACAATGCGAGACCCAATCTTACGGCTAAGATACTTGTTAGAGAGGCACTAATAAGGGCCAGAATCATCTGCCCATCCGGGATTGATGTCATTACTTATCTCCCGATTCTTTATACATTTCGAGAAACGAGGAATGAAATGCGAGATTTCCTCGTTTACGTGAATCACCATCTCTCATTTAATTGTACCAATTTCAATTTGTCATGGCCACACAAAAACATCTCCTGTATTTCAGATACACCATTCCGGGAGTGTCTATTGAAGTAGTGGGAGGAGGCGGGGATAATTGCGAAAGGAAAAGGGGACCGCTTTGATTTAGATATTTCTGAAGATGAGGAGGTAGGTGGTGAATCTAGAACTAATTGCACAACTTGCTGTTCTGGCATTAGTAGTTGCATCAGGACCACTAGTAATTGCTCTATCAGCAGCCCGTAAGGGAAATTTGTAATTCTGTCGTACCATCTCCGGAAGCAAGAAAATTTCTCATTAAACACTGAATTCCGGAGATGGATATTTGAAACGGGGGGGGGGGGGGGGAGCTCCTTTTTACTAACACTTTTGGCTACAACCCATCCTTAGACAGGAAAGACTTATATATGATACAATCCAATCGTGGCGGTATGGTTTAGTGGTAAAAGTGTGATTCGCTTCATTTTCGAACCAGGTAGCTGAGGGATCTTTCAAATTGATTTCTCACTCGATCGAAAAGCTTTATTTCTAAGGGAAGTCCACATACTTTCCTACAATGAGTGTCGGTGTAGAAAGCGTTATTCCTGTCATTCCTATATATTCCTACGTTTGCGAAGTCGAACCAGTTGCATATCGGAATAATGAAGCGGAATTTTTCCAGGATCCAGAGGTCCCGGAACAACTAGTGTAGAATCTATGGATAGCAACCCGAAATATTTGTCTCATCGTCACTGAATCTCTGATCCAGTAATGAATCCGAGCCAAATAGTTATGAAAAGATCGATCCTTATTTACCAGGATTATCAAGCATTTCGTGGACAATTCTATAACTCGGTGAAAGAAAAAATATTCTCCTAAGGATTGTCATCTATAGAAATAAGAAACGAAGTAACCGGAAGAGACATCGGCTGACCTTCGATTCGACAAAGTATTTTCACGAGTCGTGGGAGTAATATGCTTTTCCACAGGGATCATCTAGGAAGTGTGTTCCCGTCTCGTCGGATACGGAAGAAACTGACATAGATGCTATGGATCCTTCTCACCAGCAATGTAACCCTGGTCGAGAAGGAGGAGATATCCGCAATGAGTCTTCGGAATGAGATTCCAATGCTTTCCATTTCTCTGTTTACGCAGCGAAGAGTGAAAAAGAATCTCTCTATGCTTGTATCTGGGATATTCATCTCCCTCAAGCTCCTCCTTCTACTATCCATTCCATAGAGGAGCCGAATGAAGGGAGACCTTCACGTTCGGTTCTGAATTAGAGATGCCATAATGAACTCATTCAGTAGCATCGACTATAACCCCTAGCCTTCCAAGCTACTGATGCGGGTTCGATTCCCGCTACCCGCTCACCAATTGAACCGGTTTAAGTTACCCTTCTCCATCTCCCGATTCCCGCTAATCTAGGCTTGGGTTCTGGCTCCCGCTACGCAGCCATACCTTGAACAAACCGAAGTTATTGTTTTTGTTTGTCCATAGCATAGTTCCTGCCCCCCCCCTCGGGGGGGGGGGGCGTCCATCGTCTAATGGATAGGACAGAGGTCTTCTAAACCTCCAATATAGGTTCGAATCCTATTGGACGTAATTCCGTGTATACGACTGATGGGTGTTTGCAAATTGCAAATGGCTTCTGATCCTTTTTCTTTCCTCCCACCCCCTACTCAAGACATATTTTGCGTGTTCTGAAAGTTATTTTTTACTTCTCGCGAAGCAAGAAAAGTTCCGTATATTCTTTAATAGCTTCCTTTGAAAGCATCTCTGCTTGTTCCGTAAACATCTTGGTAGAACGAATAATTTCGACGGATCCGGGTTTATTGGTTGTTATATACTCACGTAACTGAACCAGGAATCTCTTCACCTTCTCGACGTCCAATATATCCAAATATCCATTAACTCCGGTATGAATAGTAGCTACTTGTTCTTCTACCGATAGTGGGGATGATTGAGATTGTTTAAGTAACTCACGTAGCCGCTGACCCCTTGCTAGCTGATTTTGAGTAGCTTTATCGAGATCAGAAGCAAATTAGGCAAAAGCTTCTAATTCAGCAAATTGAGCTAATTCCAATTTTGATTTACCAGCTACTTGTTTCATGGCTTTGATCTAAGCGGCGGATCCTACTCTAGATACGGAAATCCCCACATTGATTGCCGGTCGAATTCCAGCATTGAATAGATCCGCTGATAGAAATATCTGTCCATCAGTGATAGAAATGACATTAGTCGGGATGTAGGCTGAGACATCTCCGGCCTGGGTCTCGACGATGGGCAAAGCGGTCATGCTACCTTCACCTAATTGGGTACTTGATTTAGCCGCTCTTTCCAAGAGACGCGAATGTAGATAAAAACATCTCCTGGATATGCTTCTCGTCCGGGTGGTCTTCTCAGTAGGAGAGACATCTGTCGATGAGCCTGAGCTTGTTTAGAAAGATCATCATAGATAATCAGGGTATGTTGTTTACGATACATGAAGTATTCAGCCGGAGCTGCTCCTGTATAGGGGGCGAGATATTGCAGAGTAGCCGGAGAGTTTGCAGTCTCCGATACCACAATTGTATATTCCATGGCGCCACGATCCTGAGAAGTATTCACTACCTGAGCTACGGAGGAGGCTTTTTGACCAATCGCTACATAAACACATATAACATTTTGACCTTTCTGATTCAAAATTGTATCTGTAGCTACTGCTGTTTTACCCGTCTGTCTGTCTCCAATTATTAACTCTCGCTGGCCGCGTCCTATGGGGATCATAGAGTCAATAGCAATAAGACCCGTTTGTGAGGGTTCATATACGGAACGCCTTGAAATAATCCCCGGAGCAGGGGATTCAATCGGTCTAGATTCAGAAGCTGGAATTTGGCCTCTGCCATCAATGGGTTAAGCTAAAGCATTTGCGACACGACCTGAGAAGGAATCACTAACTGGTACTTGGGCAATCCTTCCCGTTGCTTTTACAGAACCTCCTTCCTGTATGGCCAAACCATCACCCATCGATACAGCCCCGACATTATCAGATTCCGGATTCAGAGCAATTCCTACTGTACCGTCTTCAGATTCTGCCAATTCACCAGCCATTACTTCGTTAAGACCATGAATGCGAGCGATCCCATCTCCGACTTGGAGTACGGTGCCGGTATTGACAACCTCTACTTCTGGAACATATCCCTCAATTTGTTTGCGAATAATACTGCTAATTTCGCCGGGTCGAATATTTATTACCATTAGCATCTATTTACTATCTTCTTGAGAAATGGGACCTACGGAAGCTAATACGGAAGCTAATCAGCTGCGTTTTCCATGGCCCGGAATAGGCCAATGTGATAATCAATCATGCGCAAATGCAATTCGCCATCTAAACGACTATTCGGACTCTCCGGAGCTCTTTCTGAGGCAAGGCGAGAGACTTGCTGGCGAACCTGTTCAATTGCCCGTTGTTTTTCAAAACGAATAGTATAATTTTTACTATCCTCCAATCTTTTTGGATCTTCATCAGCCGCATCAACGAGATCCCGCTTCTCCCCCTCCATTTGCGTGAGTCCATTCACGCGGATCTCATCCGCTTTCACTTTTGCTTGTTGCAAACGAGTCCGAGCCTGCTTGAGTTTTTCGGTAGCCTCTTTATAACGTTCCTCCGCGTCACGAATAGTACTCAAGATTGTTCCCTTACAATTCTCCAGTAGATTGGTCAATGAAAGTAGATTATATATCTCCGGTTCCCAGAGATCTGTGGTCCCTTCCCAAACCGAACATGGATCTTTCGATTCATTCGGCTTTCCCGCCCGTACCTCTCGATAGGATAAGAAAATCCAATATCTTCACGGACCTGCCATCCCTATGAATGTAGTCCACAGGTGGAAATCAAATTGCTGAAACTTGAAAATCATCGAGGGCTCTTCTGGACGATACTCCTCCTACCAGCGAAGTCGTTTCCTCTGAATAATATTCATTCCAGATGGGTTGTCTATTCAGCAGATTGAACAAAATTTGGTTCCTACCGGTAGATTTTACCTCCCCCGCGAGAAATGAGAGAGGTGGGGCTATTCCCGATATGAGTGTTGTATATCGAAGAAATCTCCGACCATGCTTTGGAATCTTTGCACAGCAGGGGGAAGAGGACCCGAATTCTTGCTTAGACTTCAAGCGATTCAGCTTTAGCCGTATTGATGATATTCCCCTATCAGTCGGTGAAAGCAATAAAGTTTCTACCGATTTCACGAAATGCTCTGGTTCTTACATGATGTCACTCATTTGCAAGTAATTCGTCGGGATTTTGCATCTACTCCTGTTCCAAATGCAACCGGAGGAATCCAGTTATCTCATTCAGATATGCGACTCGCACACACTCCCTTTCCAAAATAAAATAGTACACCCGAAACTAGAATCAGATTAATCGGATTTGTCTCCAAGATATTGGTATTCGAACCAAAACCCGCGGCAGGAGTCCAATGACTCGTAGAGACGGCGATGTCACTTATACTTCTCATGCTCCCTCCCCCTCCCAAGGGATTATCTAAATCCTACATAATTCCTTCAATCTGACCTGGAATAGAATCATGGATTCGGAGGGAATACCTACACACTAGATAAAAAATAGAACTGACGTGGGAATGGAACGGAGCAATCAACTGGTTCATTCCATACTGATGTGGGGGGGGGGATTCACAAAATAACTTGGAGAGTCGCGAGAAGGAATCGATAAAATAGATTGATCGAGGATTTTCTGTCAGACCCCCCCCCCTGAATAAGATAATCTCCCAATCAGATAATCGATTTGGAAAGGGTCCGATTGGGGAGGGGGTACAGGGCTCCCCAAGTACCCCTCACTGTGGGTGGATCGAACGAAAGGATTTGCAGATAACGGTGCTAGGGCTACAACTGGTCCATAGATTGTTAAAGCTTCCGTGAAGGCTAAACTTGACAATGAAGTGCCTCGAATTTTACCCTCTGCCTCTGGTTGTCTCGCAATACCTTCTACTGCTTGACCCGCGGCAGTGCCTTGACCAACACCGGGACCAATAGAAGCGAGGCCTACAGCTAATCCGGCAGCAATAACAGAAGCAGCAGGAATCAAGGGGTTCGTATTAATCTCCTCTTTTTATTTAATTCAACCAATTCCGACTTAGCAAAGATCAATGCCTACTGGAATAATTCTGTGAAAATTCACTCAGAGCCGCTGATGGGTTGAAATGTTCCTTCCGATTCACTTGTTTCTATTCGAAGCATTGAAATAGCAATACCGGTGGGCGAGAAATAAAGCCATTCCCCCGACGAGAATCCACCAATCTCACTCGTTACCCGTAATGCAGCAATTGGATGAAAATATAGTACTTCATGATGAGGAATTCCAGCCACGGCCCGGATGAGATTCAACTCCTTGTTGTAACACGATAGGAGATACTAGTAAGTATCGGTATCATTGGTTCCCGAGGTGACAAAGATTCCCACGAATTGCGGAACATCTTGTGATTCGTCCCCCCCTGCAGACTGGAGGGAATGCTCGAGTCGAATGGTGGGAATCACTATTGTCATTTCCATCCCCATCCCTTTGAATGGAAATGGGAGTAGTAGGATTTCCCCCCCCCCTCTAATAGGAGGGGGGTATCATATTATTATACCACAGAAACAGTTTTTGCTACTCCAAGAGGTGGCCCGAGTACCTGTCGAATACCACGATCCTAATCCGATGATTCGTCGGAATCGAAACTCGGTTAATGATGACCCTCCATGGATTCCCCTATATAAGCTGCAGCTGGAGTCGCAAGAATCAAAGCTTGAATGGCACTTGTGAATGATCCTGGAAGCATCATAGGTACGGGAACAATTAGGGGTACTAGAGAGACGAGGACAGCTACTACCAACTCATCAGCTAATATATTTCCGAAGAGTCGGAAACTAGGTGGTGAAGGTTTAGTGAAATCTTCTGGAATATTAATAGGTAGCAGTACTGGAGTGGGTTGGATGTATTTACCGAAGTAACTAAGACCTCTCTTGTTTAGACCCGCGTGGAAATATGCCACTGATGTAGGCAAAGCTAATGCAACAGTTGTATTGATATCATTCGTAGGTGCAGCCAACTCTCCATGAGGTGATTGGATAACTCGCCGAGGAAACAGAGCACCTGACCGGTTAGAAACAGAAATGGATGGAAACATAGTTCCAATGAATGCAACCCAGGGACGATACCCTTCTTCCCCCATCTGAGTTCTAGTCGGATCCCTAATAGATTCAAGAATATATTCAATGAAATTTTGACTGCCAGTCGGGATGGTTTGCAAATCCCGAGTAGCTGCGGTAGATAAACCCAATGATATAGCAATTACTACCCGGGAAGTTACAAGAACTTGTGCATGAACTTGGAAATTTCCTACTTGCCAATAGAGATGTTGACCCACTTCCACGCCCGATACTTGATATAGATTATCAATCCCATGAATGGACAATTGTTCGGAATTCGTATTACCTCCTTATCAGGAATCAACGTGGGGAAGAATGATTTGCACAGAACAATCAAGTGGATTCCTAATCACTACATAATCCCAGGGTTGTCCCCATAATAGAGTCACAGCATATTGCTGTCTCTGGGGTAAGTCTCTGTTTCATTCTACCACGAATAGTTGGGATAGTTACTGATTTCACTATCTATTAAGTTCAATATCTTTGAGTTCGAACGACCCTCAGAAATAGCCAGTGTTGATTTATCCAGTACCCGTCGAATGGAGGACCGCGCATCATCATTACTTGGAATCGGAATATCTGTGAGATCTGGATCGCAATCTGTATCGACGACACAGATTGTAGGAATACCTGAAGTGATACGTTCTCTAATAGCAGTGGATTATTCGTGTTGATCAGTAATTATCGCAATATCGGGTAAATTTGACATATATTGAATTCCACCTAGATACTTCTTCAATCGAAGTAATTGTTTTTTCGGAATCGATGCCTCTTTTTTCGGGAGTCGATCGAACCCCCCCGTATCTTCTTCATTCTGCAAATATTGAAATCTCTGAAGACGTGTTTCTGTAGTGGACCAATTCGTTAACATGCCACCGAGCCACTTTTCATTCACGTAGTGACATCGAGATTTCGTCGCAGCCGATGCAATTAGATCAGCTACTGGTATTTTGTACCTACTATTGAGAATTCTTTTCCCTCCGTCGCTGCATTGGATACCGAATCACAGGCTTCGGATAGGAGACGAGCAGTCTGAGTTAGATCGGGAATGTGAACACCTTTCCGTTCCGTAAATATATAAGGTGACATCTTGGGATTCCACTTTTGGGTTTGATGACCGAAATGGACCCCGCCTCCATCATCCCTTCTGGATCGATATTCCAATTTTTCTGTTGCATTTTACCCCCCCAAAAAAGAACTACGAAAAGCCGCAGATTGATTTGATTTTTATGGAAGTTACGTAATTATTACGATTCACTGGTCGGGATTATTGAGTGAGACATACCCGAGATGCTACGTCGCAAAATGATTCTGAATCTCATTCACCAATATTGACTCCGGGGAGGGGTTGTCTCAATCCTTCGTGAATCATTAATCTATGGTGGGAACTCGGCTCCCTCCCGTAATAAGTATGAGGGGGAATATCCCTTGCCTCTCGACTGAAGATGTTAAAATCACTAATAGCTAAATAAAATTCCGTATTTCTCTCTACATCTAGTTGACGAATAACCTCCTGACTGCCGGTCCCAATGGAACGAGATCACCAAGGATGACATTTTCTTTCAGTCCCTTCAACCAATCGATTCGACCCCGAATAGCGGCTCTAGCCAGTACCCGAGTAGTTTCTTGAAAACTCGCCTCTGATATAAAACTAGTAGTGTTAAGAGATGCTTTTGTCATTCCCAATACAACAGGTTCGTAGAAATTCGATTCTTTTAAGACGCGATTCATTCGTTACGCTTATGATGATTCAATAAGCTCTCCGGGTAAGAAAACATTAGTTATTCCATCTTCCAACGTTACTACTTTCGATGTCAGTTGTCAAATGATGATTTCTATATGCCTATCGGATATTTACACCCCCTGGGATCCATGAACCTTTTGAATTTGATCAATCGGAACCAGTTGACAATCTTCCATACCTATTCCGGCACTCGTGAAATGACTCCAAGGATTACCAACTAATCTTGTAATAGTTCTCCTCCATCTATCAGAAATATCTTCGATTCTTGCTAAGGTAAAAGCGGTGGAACGAGATTCCAACAACTGCTCAACCTTTGGAAAACCCTGAATAATATCCCCAGACCTCGATCTATCGTGTAGTAATGTTATTAATGTATCCCCCTTCCCAATGATATCTCCGTAATTCTTATGAATAGTCGCCCCCTCAGTTGCTAGGAGAGGCTTGGCTGTTCTGATTGGTGAGTATTCTCGGTGAATAGCTATGATTTGGCCGGATTGGAGGCAGATATCACCCCCGTAAATGCATGCGTTTTCACTGACCAGAAGTCCGAGATTAATAGGCAGAATTCTTGCTCCGGGGAAATATGATGGGGGAAGATCAATCTGGGGAAGCATCCTCCCACCAATAAATCTGGGGAGTATTCAAATATCGATTCATTTTCATCTATTGAATACCAATACCTACGTCCCGATGCATCTGTTGACTCATCGACAAAGGGATCCTCGGCAAAAGAGACTTTGTTGCTTGATACGGAGTAGGAAAACAACAAAGAGTAGGGGCTATTTTGTGAATCACCTAAAAGGCCCAACTTTTTGTTTCCCCTTCCACCAGTAGTAGGATAAAATTCTCCAAAATCTGTCAATACTCCTTTTGGTCCTGCGGTACCTCTCCAAATAGATCCAGCATCAGAATCCGAGTGGGGATCTTTTGAATCTATGTTGTTACGAAAGACAGTCATACCCCCCGATCCAGAATTATCGGAATATGCACCCCCCCTTCCATATACCCCTCCGTCTGGGTCGGGGGGCAGGGGGTTACGAAAAAGATTGGATGGTGATAGGATTAAGAAGGATGCACCTTGTTGGGGTACTACATGAATAGTACCTCGATATCCGACAAATTCTTTATTTTTATTCTCATCGCGTGAATTCAAATTGATGGGGGATAGCTTCCCACCGAGCGCCAGTTGTGGAGGAGCTTCCCCAGCTCTTGTCTCAGGGGACAAAAACGGATTGGAAAGTCCCATTGGGTTAACCTGGAGGAAGGTGCTAAGACTGTCACTTATCTTAATATTGGTGAGAGACAGATACGACCCTTCCGGGGGAGGGGGGGATTCTTGCCAATCAGCCACTAAACAAGTTTGAACCAATTGGATATCTGTGTTGTCACTTATTTCTACTACTTCGCCGTCTCTGTAAAAGATATAGGTAAAGACTTGAATTCCCAAGTCTTTCTCTGTCTTTGGTATTTCAGGCATTCGTATTGGAGAATCACCAGGTACATTGTATTCTACAACTGTTCTTATTGAGACAGAGGGCTTCCTTCTTCTAGCCGATGCAACTGGTTGGGGATAAACCCAATTATCAGATTTGAATTCACCGAGAATCAGATGCCCTGGTGGAATCAAAGTATCAGCCTGTTTAGATATATTAGTTTTCTTTTTCGGATAATAGATATATCCGGGTAAGATTCTTATTTTGATACTATTGGGTATCTTTTCTATGCGAACCAACCCACCCATCTGACTAATAATATTAGAAGTTATTTGTGTGCCCTCCTCGACAACACTGTTGTTCTTCACCAAAATGGATGAGGAAGGCTCGCAAATAGTATACACTTCTTCAGGGATCAAGGAAGAGTTACCTCCTTTGGTGACTTTATACCGCGATCTAGAACTTGCTGTTTCACTGCCAGAAACCAATTCTCCTTCATCAATGGGTTCTACA